>NW_022103913.1:1468684-1491522 GCF_000313985.2 Echinops telfairi | reverse complement strand
CACTATCATGATCCCAATTCTACCTTACAAATCCGGCTAGACCAGAGTATGTACACTGGTATAGATAAGAGTTCGAAACATAGGGAATCCAGGACAGATAAGCCCCTCAGGACCAATAATGAGAATAGTAATACCAGGAGGATAAGGGAAAGGTGATGGGAGAAAGGGGAACCTGATCACAATGATCTACATATAGCCCAGCAACAGAAAGGTGGGTAAAGGGAGACATCACTCAGTGTAAGACATGAAAAGCTAATGATTTATAAATTATCAAGGGTTTGGGAGGGAGGGAGGGTGGGAGAGGGATGGGAAAAATGAGAAGCTAATACCAAGAGCTCAATTAGAAAAAAAAAACGTTTTGAGGATGATGATGGCAAAAAATGTGCAGAGATGCTTGACACAATGGATGCACTTATGTATTTTGAAAAGAGTTGTATAAGCCCCCAATAAAATGATTAAAAAATTTTTAAATAATTTTAAAAAAAGACCTGCAGCTTTGGAAACCATATGAAGCAGTTAAAATCTGTCCTTGAAGGTCACTATGAGTTGGAATCCACTTGATGGCTATGGGTTTGGTTTTATTTTTATTTTGAATACACTGTACTTTATATTCTTTATATGACTCGTAGTTGGGTTGAAATCAGTGGGTCTGAGCACTGTGGTATTCTGGAATGAGAAATCCAGGTGGACTTCATACTGATTTTCTCTCCCCATCTTTGTTTTTCTCCGACAGATCTTCACTATTTTCCATCATGTGCTGATAATTATGCTTGCTATCAAAAATATAAAAGAAATAAAATGATTAGACAGAATGAGAGAAGGCGGAAGGTTCTGTGAGAGAACATAAATGTGGAAAGGTTAAAAAAAAGGAATAACAGGAGATGTGGGTGATGGAAAATAACATTTGGGTCTAGAGAAACTAAATACTGGGCAAAAGCTTTTGGGAAAACTTGTGACAGTTCCTGAGAGTCTTAGGAGGAACAAATGGGTAAGATGTATAAAAACATAACGAAGAAATGAAGTGAGAAGAGAAGAGTACTAACTCAAATGGTATATTTGAAAACTGCTCCCCAAACCAACCTCATTTTTGGATTCTGTCTGCAGTCTACTACAGAATATATAACATCCTTGAGCTATTTCCTTGAATATGTTTATTTTGTACTAATAAATGTTGGATGAATGAATAGAGCATTAGGGAAAACTGATATTCTCAAAGTTTAGGTTTAAAATATAAGCCCTTAAATTGAGAGTCTAAATCTGAGTCATATTAGCAGATGAGTGAAGGAATAAAACAGGGAAAGAAGGGAAGAATAGTAGAGTCTAAGGATGTTTCATTGTCTATATGCAGATGCCAAATTTCTAAGGGCACATTATCGGATGAAATATGCAATGATATTAAAATATCTGTAAATGAACCAGAGTTAGTACAGTGCTAAGAATTCCCTACTGTTTCTAAGCTTTGATTTTAAATCATACTTACACTACTACAGATGATAGCTCCTTCTCATCTCAGAAGTGCTTAACATTAGTTCGGAAGGGAAGAACACCTATGCATGATCAGCATGTAACAGACATTTTATCTTTTCTCCGCACTCCAAGATGCTACTGACTATTTAAAATATTCATAAATGAAGTGAAACTATATTAAGTATATATATATATTTGAACATAAGTAGATGCTTAGACAGCAACTGTGTAGGCAATGAATATTATGCCTTAACTCAGCAGTTATTGAAGTGTGTTTCTCCCTTTACGGTGTGATGGTAATGGCTAGTGCATGCTTTTCATTGCTTCCCTAGGGCATGAAGTCTGAAATTATTTCAACATGGGGTAGGACCAAGAGTGATAATAGTTAAAGAAGAAAAGGTGTGTGTGTGTGTGTGTGTGTGTGTGTGTGTGTGTGTGTCAGGAAAGGGGAAGAAATATGGAAAGAGGAACCATTTATAGGAATGGAACCAAAATTCACACTGTTACAGTGAGAATTTTTAATTTCTTTCTAGAGAACTAGAGACACTTATTATCTTTACCCCTGCTCTGTTTTGATTTCTTTATTTTGTCAAAATTCTTTAATGGTCTCATCTAATTGCTAACCCCAGAAATCTCTTGCTTTTTATAGTGATATGTTTTTGAAAGCCTGAAATATAGAAGTGTTTTGTCTCCAGAAGGCTACAGCCTGCAGTCAGAACCCTAACTCCATCTTGGGGCTTGACTTCATTCCAGACACTGTTTTGAGCACTTTACACACTCTGACCACTGAGTTACCAAAGTGATGAGAAATCTGGGGAAGTGAGGAAAGGTGCTTTACCCTTAGGAAGGGCAGTTTAACCAATCTTACACACACAAAAACTAGGAAACTTGGCTTAGGTTCATTTTTCAGAGGATAGACCTAGAGATGAAAGGAAATGACCACTTTTATCTTCCTTTTATTTTTTTCCCCTATGGACCAATGAAGACTCCCCATGACTGTTGTGTTTATATATGATGTTTTCAGAGAAAACAGTTGTGATGGCTCAATAATTAGCCATTGATGAAAAGATGAAGCTTCTAATTATTTAGTATTAATATATACTGTTGGTTTTGTAGTGTTCCTTAAACTTGTGCAGACATTTTTCTGATGGAATAATCTTCCATTTCCCATCTTTGTTTTCTCTTTGCTGCATATACAAAATAAAATCTCTTTTCTTCACTGATATATCTTTGTGGTAATTTTCCCCTAGGACATACCCACAAACAAATCAACTTCTATATAACATATAGCACATTGAGAAAATGTGGAACCTGACAAGAATTCACACATTGTGGTTAGGGAAGGACACTGAATCTCGTTACCAGAATAACAATGTGTATAGGCCTCAAGGGTCACTATGTGGGTGAGTGCATATACCAGGCATACATATGTTTGTGTACCCCGCTCACACAGGATTACCAATACATCTGTTCAGAATATGACCTGAAGCTAAACATTGACCCTGACTTACTTGTATTCTGAATGTGTGACATCATTCCCTTCATCACTATTATAATCTGTGTCAAGGTTAATTTAGCTTGGTGGTAGAAGATCATTGAAGTCCAAAATATATGTGAAGCATAATTGAAAAGATACTGCTAAACTTGTTTTAAGACTGAAATATAACTGGAATGATGTTTTAAGTAATAACAAAGCCCACAAATTTGCATACATGGCACACAACACCTAACTTAAATGAAGGTTGTTAAAGTGGCACATTGTACTGTCCAGGCAATGGTCAAGATAGTAAAAAGGACTTAGGACATCTTATGAGTAGCCATAATTCTATACTTTTTTCCATTAAGAAAACTACTCACCTCACATAGCATTTGCTTATTCTTATTTTAATTTTACTTCTAACAAATTTGTTTGTCGTGTTTCTGAGACTCAGCTGATTACAAGTTACCAATTAGAAAGAGAAGG
Organism: Echinops telfairi; assembly: GCF_000313985.2. Lineage (NCBI taxonomy): Eukaryota > Metazoa > Chordata > Mammalia > Afrosoricida > Tenrecidae > Echinops > Echinops telfairi. The sequence goes on along the minus strand of NW_022103913.1, from coordinate 1,488,092 downwards.
GTTCCATTAGACAGCAAGAAACTTGAGGAAGGCACCCCATTAGCCCAAGAAAAATGACATTTCAGCCAACGTGGTGATATGGTGTTGAAAAAGTATCAGAAATAGATAAAAAATGAAAATTTTCATTCTATTGAAAATTATGTTCTAATAAAAAATAATCTTTCATTTTAGTAGACTTTTAGTTTATCACTGTAAAACAATTGATACCAAAGATCTTGAAAAGTGAAACAAAACAAAATAAAAATTAGGCTTAAAAAATGTAATTTTTGTAATGATTAAAGAACTTTGGAGTCTTAATGAGGCAACGAGGTAAGGTTTTGTTATGGGGAACATACGATGTCAACCTATTAAAGTCTCAAAGCTAAAACATTGCTATATATATATATATATATAGAGAGAGAGAGAGAGAGAGAGATTGTCTTTTGTTTCTATATCTATATCTATCTATCCATTTACCAAGGTAGTAGAAGTTTATATATTCTATATTAAAATAAACCCTTTTACACCAGTGTTTTTCGTTTCTGTAGCTAAAAATTTGGGGAAGGATGTTTGTTTGTGGGTTTTGGGGATCATATACTTGGTAGAGTAAATTATGCTTTAGGGTAGAGCCAATTACACATTTTTAATGTAGTTTTGTGGTTTCCTAGGCGCAAGCCATGAGATTCTAAGAGACAGAGCCAACTGGTGGACATTTTCTTTATTACTTTTTCTTTGACTCTCTTACTCATGCAATTTTATTAAATCCCAGTTACGTGTTCCAAATTCTTTTCAAAACAATCAATAATTGAACCTTGGCCAATGACAAGAGCAAGGTATGAAATTGAAGAGTTGAAAAAAGTATTATTCTCTGACTTTTCCAGAATATAACTTGTCACTATCACAGAACACAAAAATTCTTTTTGCAGTTCGATTTTGTGTCTTATTACTAACTGATGCTCTTTGAAAGGGTAGTGATTCCCTTAAGACACTGAAATGCTTTCAGTTATTCCTTCTGCATTCATATTTATTAGTATTGATCTTAGTTTTCGTTGATCAAGCTCCCCTTTTCTTAAAGTTATAAACTTTTTCTTCACACGGTTTTATAGATGATAATTGGAAATTTTCTTTTTGCTTAAGAAAGAGGATCATGATACCACAATTCCATGTGGTCTTATGCTTCCATTTGTAAAACAGAGAAACACTGAATAGAAAACACTGCTGAAAGAGTGTTTTTCAATCAGAGAGCTCAGATTAGCTTGAGCAGGTATTTCAGTCTTTCCAACTGAATACTACCTGTGGTTATCAAACATCCTAAAATATGATAACTACTGATAGGCTGATGTAGTCCAAGCTAATTATGTTGATTTATCTTCTAGCTTGTAAAGTAGTCATTAATTTTGTGATTTCCAACAATTTTCACTCTATTATAGGTCCATTATTGTGTTAATTAATTTGAAGAACCTCTATGTATTTATGTTTCATTCATTATAAAGTATTTTTTTTTGTTTTAAATACCCAGAGGATCTAAAAACTAGATGTGTGCATTGTATCTCCATCTTTGCATTGTGTGCCATGCACACCATAATTTTGCTTACATAATACATTTAAAAATAATTGTTTTCTGACACAAATTTAATCTGATATATACTGTATTTAAGTCATGCTTGATAAATAATTGTTATATTTTTAAAAATTCACTACAGACTATTTTCAATATTATCTTCATCTTTTGGAACTGTAGAACAACCTAAGGCTTAACTGTTTTTCAGGACAGTATCATCTCTCAGTTTAATAATGAGGTTGGCTGTATGAAACATTCACCTAGATATTCTTCAGTGCTTTCCCACTTAATACTTACTGGATCAACTTATAAGTATGTATCTATATATTAGGTTCTTTAGTTAGTCAACATTGAAGAGAGTACAAGTGTAAATATATTAGGAAAAGTCAGCCTTTTGGTTAGAGACCAAGTTGCTATATAGCTTTTTATTTTTTAATCTTCTACCTTGAAGGGATAACTATTTGTGTTGTTATAATTTTTGTGTGCTGTGAAGTCAGTTATAACTCATAAAAACCCTAAGGGGGAATAGAACTGCACCATCTCATTTCCTAAGCATGATCTTTCTGATAGCATATTCCCAGTTCCTTTCTCTCATGGAGCAGGGCTGGTGGGTTCAAAACGCTAACCTTTTGGTTAGCATCTGGATTTGGTTAGTACTCATTTCACCATGACAAATCTCTCTTGTTAAAATCAGCAATGCTTTTCTTTTTGGTGACAAATTGTACCCAATAAATATGTGCATAATTAAAGATTGGTCCAGTAACAGCTAGAAGCATTTTTTACACAGTTCCTGTACTATCTTCTATTGCTATAACAGAAGTACAACTGGTGATGGCTCTAACAAAGTATTTTATTTTCCAGTTTTAGGAGCTTTCAGAGCACTGGCAACAGGGGGTTTTCTCTCTGTGTCTGCTCTGTGGACCTGGTGCTTTTGGGAGATTGTATATTTTGACATCAATTGGCTTCAGGTAGAATAGGCTCAAGGTCTTGTTGCTTTTATTTTCTTCATCATCAACCGGATCTTACATATGAACAATAGATGGTCTGTTCCACAATCAGCCCCTGACCTGATTTCAGCTGCTGATATTGAGCTTCTCCATTATCTCTTCCCACAGGCTAAGTCTACTTGATTTCTGTGGACTTCATCTGGAGACATCCATGTGTAGAGCTCATTTTTGTGTTGTTGAAAAATGTATTTGCTATGAACAAGTTGTTGGTCTTGCAAAATTCTCTCATGTGATCTCAAGCTTTGTTTCTAACACCAGGACCATATGTTCTGAATACTTTTCCTTCTTCTTTGTTTCCAACATTTGCATTCCAATTGCCAATACTTTTCAATACATCTGGATTGCATGTTTAATCAATTTCATACTGAAGACATTAGTAGTATTCTTCAATTTCTGCATCACTAATTTTAGTGACTGGTGCATAAATTTGGATAACAATTATGTTGATTGAACTTCTTTGTATTCTGATATCACTGTCAGCATTGTACTTCAAGATAGACCCTTCCATGTCCTTTGTGATGATGAACATTTCTCTTGATTGTGTCGGTCTTGACCCCATCAGTGAACCATATGATTTACTGATTCAGAATATCCAATATCAGTCCATTTCAGCACAAGAATACCTAGGATATCAATTTTTATCTATTACATTTTATTTTTAACAACCTCCAAGTTTTCCAGATTTGTGCCTCGTATATTCTAAGCTCCAAATATGAATTGATGTTTGTAGCTGTTTCTACTCATTTTGAGTTGTGCCCCATCAGAAAATGAAGGCCCCGAAGGCTTTACTTCCACTGTGGTACCCTATCTGGAAAAAGCAGAACTTCTTCATTCATATTCTGAGTTCCTACTGAGGAATGTTGAACACTTAAACATAAAATGTCAAAGGACAGTTCAAGAAGACAAAAAAATATATTATAATAAAAAATTCAAAGGTGTAGAGTTAAAAAAAACAAAATAGGAAGAACACAATCTGAACATATTTTTTTAAATCATTTTATTGAGGGTTCATACAACTCTTATCACAATCCATACATCCATACATTGTGTCAAGCACATTTGTACATTCTTTGCCCTCATCATTCTCAAAACATTTGCTCTCCACTTAACCCCTTGTATCAGCTCCTAATTTTCCCCCTCTCTCCTTGCTCCACCCTCCCTCATGTATGCTTGATAATTTATAAATTATTGATATTTTGTCATGTCTTACATGATGCGATGTCTCTTTCCCTTCACCCACTTTCCTGTTTTCCATCCCCCAGGGAGGAGGTTATATATAGATACTTATAATCGATCTCCCCTTTCTATCCCAGCTTCTCTCCACCCTCCGGTATCACCACTCACACCACTGGCCCTGAAGGGATCATCTATCCTGGATTCCCCGTGTTTCTGGTTAAACTAAAAAATCTAAAGATTAAGTTCAAGCCTCAAGATGCAACATCTAACTGCTCTATGAAAAAATACTGAATGATACAGAAGCATAAAAAGAAGATAGAAATATGGAAAGTCAGTACACCAAAAAGAACTACTCAATGGTCCATTATTTCAGGACATGCTTTAAAAGAACCAATAGTACTGAAGGATGAAATTCAAGCTGCACTGAAGGCATTAACCAAAAAAGAAAGTTCCAGGAATTCATGGAATACCAACTGAAATATTTAATCAACTGATGAAGATATGGAATCACTCAGTCATCTATGCCAAAAAATTTGGAAGATAATTACTTGGCCAGCTGACTGAAAGAGATCCACATTTGCACCCAATCCAAAGAAAGGTGAACCAACAGAATGTACAGAACATAAATCAATATCATTAATATCATTCCAAGAAATTTTTTCTGACCATAATCCAACAACAGTTGCAGTAGAATATTGATAGGGAGCTTCCAGAGGTTCGGGATGGATGGATTCAGAAGAGGACCTAAACAAAGGAATATCATTGCTGAAGTCAGATGAATTTGGGGTCAAAGCAGAAAATACTAGAAAAATGTTTACTTTTGTTTCATTGACTATTCAAAGGCATTCTATTGTGTGATCATAACACTCTATGGACAGCATTGGGAAGAATAGGAGTTTCAGAACACTTCACTGTATTCATGTGAAACCTATATATGGATTAAGAGGCAGGAGAAACCTGAGACAGATTGAAGATTAAAGACAAGTAATAAACTTACCTTCTTACATTACTAAATCCCCAAAGTCTAATTAGTAAGAATGTGATGTTGTGATATTAAGAGGCAGTACAAAAGAACATCCATTTCTAATGTGTGCAAACTTCTGAAGAGAAAAAAATAGTTTGGGGGAACTAGAATTTTCGGGAAAGGAAATGTGTTGAAATTGGATGAGGGCTAGGAGGATCAAACAATGACACAGAGAGACATATGACATATGCTGTTTCCAGAAAAATATGAGAGGGTAAGCTCCTCTTCCTCCCCTCACCCCCCCAAAAAAAAACCCATGTGATTTTTATTTCAAAGGTATGTATTAACATTTTTTAGAAAAACAAGCTTATCATCTTCAAAATACTCTTCATTACACTTAATGCATTTGTCAAATCTGAGAGTCCATTCTTGGAAACATTATTCAAACACATCTGTTTGGATGGCTGACAGCACCTCCCTCTTCTATTCTTCCCCTCTCTACATTGTCAAATCGCTGTCCATTCATGTCCCTCTTCATTCGCAGAAACAAAAGAAAGTTGCACAAAGTGAATACAGGTGAGTAAGGTGTGTGGAGCAAGAGATGCATGTAGTTTTTTGCCCAAAACTGGTGCAATGAGATGGATGAATGAGCAGGTGCATTGTTCTGGTGGTGGCAAAACCAGTTCACTGTCTGCCACAAATCAGGCATTCATTGTCGCACACTGTTATGCTATCTTTTCAGAACCACTAAATAGAAAGATTGATTAACAGTCTTACTTGGTGCAACGAATTCCAAATATACTACCAATTGATATTTTCATCCCTTTGGGAAGTTAACAGCTGCCCAGAACAAGCCTTGTCATCAATCAACATTTCATGTATTTGAAATGAGAAAACCTGAAATCAAAAACTCCTACACTTGAGTTTTCCCCATAGTGCTGCCCCGGTAATCTGTGTTCAACATCACAACAGTATTTGAAGCATTTTTCCTGAGCAGGAAACAAAAATTCACAGCCACATGCTGTTCTCTTAAATTGGCCATCACAAAAAATGGGGTTCAAGTAAAACTGCTTCCATGAAAAAATTCACTGTGACCAGAGAGAAACATCCCAGGTGGGGCCACTGGTTGCACTAATTCAGAGCAAGTTGCTTGATGCTTGTCTAGTAGGAAAAACGAATACTACCAAGGTCTTCTCTGCCCAGCTCTATTACATTCATTGGGGGGGTGGGGGGGCGTATCTCCTCATATATCATTCTGCAAAGAACTGATAAGGCTATAAATTGGTTAAGTGCATCATACTGTTCATTTCTCCCAAATCTTTAGAAGCATACAGCTCAGTAAAAAATCAGCACTGGGGCACATAATTATTTTCTTTCAAGAAGTGCTTTTGCTCAGGAATGCATGGAAGTTCTCAAAGGTTAGCAATATTTGTGCGAAAGCTATGTACTTTCAGCATCTAGAATTAATGAGCAGTGTTGTGAATCTCCACCAGGGATTTGGATGTGGACATAAGAGCTCTGTCAGTGCAAAAAAAAAAAAAAAGATACAGCCAGGCTTTACTTTCATTTTTTTATTTTATGTATTTTATTTTTATTTATTTTAATAATAATAATAGTATTATTATTTCATTTTTTAAACCAAACATATGATTGGTCAAAGAATCAGGTTTTATCAATTAGATATTTTAATGAGTTAGCTGACCTAGTTTGAGCCATAAATTATTGGAGGCAGAGAAATTGAATAGCCTCATTTACAGGCCAGAGCTCCTGAAATGATTCATTCTGACAGCGAGGTCTAAAGGTAGAGGAGGTGATATTCTCCTTACAAATCCTCAATAGAAGATTCTGATTTGCACTGCATAGTTCTAGTTCCACTTTGGGTCACACTAGTATGATTTCCCTTATATCAGTAGAGAAAATAACAAATGCAAACTATATTCATATTTTACTATGGTTTGACACCAATAAGATTGTTAATTCCTCTTACTTCCCTCCACATTCTCCATATTTTACTCTCTCATTAATTTCCCCCTTTTCCCTTTTGGAAATTGTTAGGTCGCATCAGTCAAACTCAGGATTATCCAGGTTCAAATTTTAGCTCTGTTGTTCTCCATGTTATCTTGAGCAAAATCGGATTATGTTTCCTCATCTGTTAAAAAAGAATGCTAAGAACAACCAATCGTGAAGGTTGTTATGGGTTTAAATGATATAATGCACAGAAAGGATTTACAATAAACAGTGGGGAAGCTAGTGGAGCTTTGAGACATAATGAGGAAAGAGTTCTACCCATTTGATTTGCACAATCCTCACATTTTGTTCATGAAAAAGGTTATGTTAGGTATTTTATTAAGTTCTTCAAGACTTCTTTTGTGGAAGCAGAATATGCAAGATACTTTGGCCAGGGAAAATCCACCAAGAGCCAAATAAACAAATGAATAATGTTCAATAAGAAGAAAAGAGGAAATGGTGTGCTTATGAGTTGACGAGCACATATTTCAGTATAACCACTCTGATGGTCGATTTGGCAATGTACATCAAAAGACTTAAAATGTTCATGCTTTTTCACAGAGAATTCCACTTTTGGGAATTTTCCCCTAGAACATAACCAAGTATGTGGAAAATACTGAGTTCAAAGAATATTCTTTGGACCTGTCTTTGAAAAAACAAAACTTAGAAAAATCTTAACTCTCAGTAAGTTAAGCAAATCATTATGCTTCCAAACAATGGCGGCATTGTGCTGTTAAAACTAATACTGTGCACCACTTAACATGGAAAGATGATTATATTGGCAAAGCTGTTTAAAAAGCATAGGATACACTGTGGAGGGGAAGGGGCTCAGAGATTGGGTGTAGTTTGAATTTTTTTCTCTTTTTTATTATTTTCTGTAATAGAAAATTCAAACTAATCAGAGTGAGGAAATAGCCAGTTTAAGGATTTTATAGGTAGAGATTTAGCAACCTGTTCTGACACATATATTAGCAAATGAATGGTCAGACAAGGAATATCCCTATCATTGAAACCTCTAGCATGCTCTGGCCTGGAGGAGATGTTGCATGTGAAAGGTAACTCGCTAATAAGAACGTCTCTCTCCTGGAGGTCTAGGCCAGGCACAGCATGGCTCCACGCCCCCACGTCCATACTTAGATCTAATGAACTGGCATACGAATGTTGTTGGGTAAACAGCCTTAGCAGTACAACTGAAATCAAAAGGAAAACATCTCTTCTGACCATTTTTTTGTAAGCTCTCAACTAGATCTCAGCCCTTTTCCCATTGTACATGAATGCCACAAGGGAAAACTCTGTAGAAGAATAAACATCCCAATGGACTGACAGGAAAGTGCCTGGGCTCCAGTGCTTTGCATAGAGTCCCTAGAAGAGCATCACTTAGACCTTCTTCTAATACTATCAGTGACACATTTCAGAAATAATTATGAGGATATTTCCAAGGGGAGTGTAAACCTCTTCTAACAATGAAAATGTGAGGTACTTCAGTCTTTCTCTAATTTTGCATCCTTTTTTTTTTAAACTATGTTTTCTCTGGGGATAATGAGGAGAAGAGGAAATCTGAGCTTTCCGAGGGGTTTAAAAAAAAAGTGGCATGAGACAACCATTAGTGCTGTATTTTAGGGTATAAAACAGAGCCCTATCTCAAATATAATTTAAGGAGAATATTTATTAAGCCTTAAAAGAGACAAAGACAACATAAAGATGCAGACACATTATCCAGATGAAAGAGGCCATTAGCAGGAGATCATAATGGCATCTGAGGATTCACAGTTAGGATACTAGTTAAATAAGGCATAGAACAGAGACACTGTCACAAATTCATGATTGTTGGCAAATCAATACACCACAGTTACAGGTAGAACTATGGAAGTGGGAACAGGGCCATGATTGGGGCATGAACATTATGTTAGTTAGAAGAGTTTACAAGATTGTTCCAGGGCCTCTGAACCAAGGAAGTGAGGGCACCACTGATAGGGCATGACTCAAGACCATGGGACCTCTGTACTGTCCGCATTACCATAATCACCACTAAGCATACACCCAGGCAAGCCGGAAGAGAGATTGTCCTTACTTGGGTTGGCTGGGTGGGGAGGGGGTGGGAGGTAATCTACTTTCCAATGTACTCTGCCTGGGGTAAGGTTATCTTACATCTTCAGTTAGTGAGCAAAATAAATTCAATAAAGGCCATTCTACATAGAGACTCTTCAAATGGTGTTTGAGTTTTCATTCTCATCCATTGCCTCCTACAAACTAGGTGCTCAGAATTTAAACTCCAATACAGCTATCAGAAACAGATTGTCACACCTATTACTAAACATCTCACAGTCTTATCTTATTTTGAAGAAGGAAAGCATCGAACATTTTAATTGGAAGATGAATATATAGAGATGTGTGTAGTGATTTTAAAATGTTTGGTGGTTCAGCAATCATAAATACAAAAACCGTGATTTCAAATATGAAAGAACCATCTATCTTTTGAAATAGCAATAAAAAGGGAATCTTTCAGCTCTTCTGTGGACCTTCTTTCAAGGAATAAATTGAAATATTTGTTATACTTTATGTGGTCCACCTGGTGTTCACTTTTTTTGGAGCACAATCTTGATTTTACTCAATTACTTGCTCCATGTAGGCAAGTTCTTGAGACATTATACATTTCTTTCCCAGAGGAAAATCATGATTACAACAGCCCTGTTTATAATTAAGATCACCTGGCTAACTAAAACAATGTCTTGTATGCAGGCTTCATCCTGCTTTAATTAAATCAGGACATCAGGTGGTGGGCTCTCTGGTAATTCTCACGTAAGTCAGGATTGTTTGAACCAGTCATGGGAACTAACCCCTTTGTCAGGAAAAGGGACTGCATGTGACTGAGATACGATGCTGGTAATGAGGTACTAACATAAATATGTTTGGGATTGTTGAGGTTTTGCTCACTGACTAATTTTAAAGACATGCACATGAAGAAATTGCTTTCTTTTTCTGAGTGACATTATGTTTGCATGTGGTACCTAGAATTTTTATTGGCATCTCGGTACCATGATATCAGTGCAAGGGGCTGTGCTACATACAGAAGGCACAGATTTGTACTGTTGGCCTGGAGCCACCTGTGAGGGGAAACCAGCCCCTCACACTATCACAGGTTCATAGGTACAACTGTATGGTTAAGCTATATAAAGATTACAGTAAAGTCACAGAAGATAGGAGAGAGAGTAAAATAAAGGCATCAGTCATGGTAGCATGCTCACCTCAGCCCTTCTTGGTGGTCCATGTGGAGGTGTAGGAGGAGAGGGAAGGAGAGAGAAAAGGATTTATTTCTAATCAAGGCTTATATATCTTTTGGGGATGTGCACGCCCCTTGATTACAGAAACAACATACATCATAGGAAGGGGTTGTACTATAGGCAATATAGCAATGGGAGGGGGAAGATCTAGGAGCGAATATGCTATAGGAAGAAGAGGGATTAAGGGTACACAAGTGACAAGATGGGCAGATACTAGATTTATGATGGTAGCCTAACCTTGATTATCCTTGAGCTGGAGCCATGATTTATTTTAAGCTTTCAGGGGAACCAATTCACTGCCCTTAACAATAAGGAGTGAGTCCCACCTGGTGTGGGGGGCGGAGGGCGGGGGGCAGACAATAGGGTCTGCCTGCTTGGCCTGGCTGATGTCTTCAAGGAGATAACGACAATCATTTACCATTAGTTGCAAGCAGTGTCCTAGGTCTAACATATATTTGGGGGAGAAAAGCTGGGGAAAAGTCTTTATATATTCCACAGCCACCCAAACTTATAATTTTATTTTATGTGTGATTGTTAATACACTTTGATTTTAAGGTATTTTCAATTATTACATAACCATCATATCACACTCAATTCATTTGTCCTTTGGATATGGACTAATGGTATCAATTCTGAGTTACACTAGGGTTGTAATCAAATCTTAGGCTGAGACACTAATATTAGACAGATTAGGACAATTCTCAATTCAGAGAGAGAAAGGCAAGGGAGAAAAAGTTAAATTAGAATCATAGGGAGGTTTTTTTTGTTTTGTTTTTTTGTTTTTCAAAAAAGTAACACATAACCCACTTCCTTGGAACAAGGAGTATATTGGAATCACAGGATATGGAAATTGTTGACTGAGGGAGAACTAGAGAAATTTATTTTGTAAAAGCTCCCTAGATGTTATATATATCTCCATTTTCATCATTATTAGAGAAACACAAGTTTAAGATATACTAATCACCTGAACTCAAAAATCACTAAATTCCAACACTATCAAGCTGTACCATAAGACATGCCTAGCATATGATGTGCTATAAATATGTAGATTGTGTTAAATTATCCCTGCTCTGATCAATTTCCTTGATTTAACCATCTTCAATAGTCCCAATCGCTTCATACTTTTGTATGAATATCTACTGTTTCTACTCTTTTACAGAATACCCTTGCTCCAACATTTCTAAAATTTAAAAGACCTAAACATATCTTCAAATTTTCAATATCCATGCTTTTAGTTGTGGAATTTACCTAGTCATATTACTAAAGCCAACTTCCTGATGGCATAGTTGATGCTGTGGTTGGGGTGGAGCTTAGGATTCACTAACTAAGCCACTTCTGGTTATAATGGATTGTCCTTGTGGCCCAACAATGTTCTTAACCTTTCAGTGCTATTTTAACTTGGCAAACTTTCATAAATGTAGGTAAAAATATGCTCTTTCTATGTTATGCTGTTAGTTGTTGATCACAAAATGTAGAGGTCAGCGAGAGGTATTTCAGTTCGTAAGTCCAACCCTTCATCTTACATAATTCTAGAATTGCTAAGATTCTTGGTTTGCTAGAGATGCCATAATAAAGAACTTTAAACAATGGGAATTTATTATAATTCTGGAGGCTGGAAATATAAGTTAGGGGACCAATCAGGTTATTCCCTCTCAGGGCTCAGAAAAGGAAATTCTTTCCTAATTTTCTTCTATTTTTGGGGTATTCCTGGGAATATTTTTGGCATTGTTTGATGTGATAGCTAAGGTTCTTCATTAACTTGATTGAATCAAAATCTCAGTAGTTTGGCAGTTAAGATGCAGTAACCTCCATGATGATATATAATGTCATGATTTACATGAGGAGATCTGTTATGAGCAGCCAATCAATTGAGAGGAAATTTTCTTGGGGGTGTGATATCCTTCCAATATATATGGATGCTGTAGAAAAATATATATATATTCTGTCAATCTTGTGTTCATAAGCTCCTTCAGCTGTATGAGTCAGAAAAAGCCTGCAGCCTGACATCTGACCCATAACTTGGAACATGTCTGCCTCTCCAAATATATGAGCCATTTCCTTGTTCCAATCCTCTCTCTCTCTCTCTACACAAACACACACACACACACACACACACTATAAATACATAAGGAGTCCTGGTGTTACTGTCAGGTAAACATTGGACTGCCAACTGCCAGTTTGCAGTTCAAACCTACCAGCCACTTCTTGGGAGAAAGAGAAGGACGTCTGCACTTATATAGATTTATGGCCTTGGTAACCATATTTGGGTTGCTTTAAGTGGGAGTAGACTCAAAGGCAATGGGTTTGCTATGTATACATACATAAGCTTTATTGCTTTGGCTTTCTTGAGGACTCAGTGTGTAGATGTATCTTCACACGCCATTTCCCCAATGTGCCTTTCTCTTTATGATCATTTTTTGTAGGATATGAGTTATAGAGGATTAGGACTCACCCTACTCCACTTTGAATTCATGCCAACCTTTAAAACACTCCAATTTTATAGTGTTGTATATGCCTATGCAAGTACAGAACGCCAACCTATCTTCTTGGAGCACATTATTAATTAATAACATTGGATGGAGACTTAAATTTATGTTTGAAACAGCTACTCCTTCAAATATGTAAGCCTAGGCTGGATTCTGGCAGTGACATGTCTTTATGTTTTAGAACAAATTTTCTTTCAAAGGCCCAAATGTCTGTTTGGCTTGCATTAGAGTCCTTCTGGCTGAGTAGGTTGTCTGGTATGTTGGAACATCAGTGCTCTTCTTATTAGGCTTTTTTTCTCTCCCTAGAAGATTAATTGAATACATTTAGGGTGGTGTGTGGTCTGGCACATGTTATGCCTCTGAGCAATAGGATTCATCCTTGTAAACACCCCTTACACTCTATTAATTACATTTATAAAATGAGGGTATCGTTTGTTCATTATGCTATTCAATGTTTATATACAATAGCTGCTCCTCATTATTCATGAATAATTTTTTCCAAATTTGCTTGCATTCTAAAATTAATTTTTAGCCCTGACATTAGCACTTGTGGTGCTTTCATGTTCATTTTATATTCATTTGTGACATACACAGAGCCTAACAAACAAACCTGAGTCGCCTAATGTCCATGTTTCTAGCTGCGTCTGACAAAACAATGCCTTTCCTTCTATCATCAGCTTTCATACTGTAAACAAATACAATTTACTGCCATGGTTTTCTCATATTTGTATTTTTGCTAATAATTGTATTGCTTGGAATAGCTCATATACACTGCTACCCTATCGAATGGGATAGAACTGCCCCTGTGAGTCTCCAAGACTGTAACTCTTGAATTTTTTGAGCTGTAGTCTGATACTGGCCTGTAGCTAGACACTCTAACCCTTTATGGAGTAGAAGGCCCCAATGAAAATGTTGTAACCAGAGGTTCACATTAACCTGACCCTGAATTTCTTCTAGTTTCAGTATCCTCTAACTAAGTATCTGCTGTAATTTTATAAACAAAATACTGTGAATAATTAGAATCAGTTAAAAAATATTCAATTAAACATTTTTAAGGCTGGAAACATTTTTGTCTTCTTCCATTTTATAAGTATAAGTTGAATATCCACTTGCCAAGTGTTAGGTATATGCTGGGAATGTAAAAATGACTACATTATGAACGTTTCCCTCATAAAATGCTGATTGTAGTTTAAACCTATGACCATCAAGTGGACTCTTACTCATAGTGACCCTATAGGAGAGATTATAACTGCCTATACTATTTCCAAGCCTGTAAATCTTTATTAAAACAGACTGGCACATCTTTTTCCTATGGTGGGCCTAGTGCTTAACCAGGGTGCCACAGGTCTCCTAAAAACTACCACTAGGGAGACAATTAGAGTGCTGTTTGAGAAATGCTGTGAAAGGGCTCTTGAAATTGCTATTACTATTGCTTGGAAACCAATTCTTCCACTTGCTCTTCTTTTCTAGCTTGTTTGTTACAGTTGGTGGTTAGCTCCATTCTCATCGCCTTGAGCAGGATTCAAGGTGAAGCAGGCCATCATCACATGAACCGGCCATCGTGTTTCCTAAGCCTCAATCACACCTTCTTGCTTTATTTGTTCATAGAATTTACTAATATCTGAATTTTCAAAAGTTTTATTAAACATTTATTTGTACTATAAATTCTATGAGGGCAGAAGATGTTTGTTTTGTTTACTATTGAATCTTTGGGGTTTATAAATGTTTTTTGAACAAAATAACTCAATGGAATCATATAGATACACCTGTACTCTCTTGGAAAAATTAGAACAGTTTTTCCTTAAACCAGAGATCTATGAGCTGCATTGAAAGCAATGAAGCAGGAGAATAAAGGTTTGAGGGGACCCAGGCAGATAGAGCAGCATGGAATGCTCCCCAGAACTCCCTAAAGTCCAGTGCTGCAGGAGCTGGGGTGGACAGTGGCTATTAAAGGGAAAGCTATCCAGGTGTCAAAGGGTCATGTCATGAAGGATTACAGGTTTCTGTCTGAGCTGACAGTGGCCACACTTATATTTCAGCAAAACTACATGTGATTTCTTTAATCGCTGGGATGTGGAACACAATACTTCTTGCATGGCTCTGGGATTGCTTTCTAGGCCGTTTTGCTTTGCTGTATATACAAATGTCATTTCATCACCAACTCTTCTTTTCCATCTTTTCCTTCTTTCCAATGCCCCAGTTTCACCTGGAAGTTTAAGTATGGGTTATTTTTACCTTTCAAAATGTTATTTATTGATTTTTGTTTTTACAAAAGTCTACTAGCTGCTTGCTTTTCCTTTGAGGGAGAGGAGGTGGGAAGACACAGGTTAGATGAAGAGTTAATTTTTCATTAGAAATGCAAAGCTATACTACCAATTGTGATTTCCTCTGCCTTGACTGTATTGTCTTTCAATTCTCTTTCGGACTATCCATGAATTGTACTTTTCTTTTAATTTTATTTTAATTTTTAATCATTTTATTGGGATATCTTGCAGATATTATAACAATCCATAATTCAATTATATCAAGCATAATTGTACAATTGCTGCCACCATAATTTTCAAAATATTTTTTTAATTCTTGAGCTCTTTGATACCAGCTCCCACTTATCCCTTCCCTCCCCTCCCCTACCCCCCATGAACCTTTATTATATTATATAAGGTAGATATGGATATATATATATCCATATTTTATACCATTCAATGGATCCATTCATCTACTATTTTGTATATTCATTGTTCCATTGTGTGGTGAACAATGGATATACATGATAGTAGGGCAGGAGAAAGAAAAAAGAAAAGAGGAAAGAATAAGAAAGTTAAAATTATACATAGGTATAATTTAACAGAGGGATATTCATCTACTCTGGGTCAGGACAACAGTTACACTTAGAACTCTTTGTATGGTCTCACTCTCTCCTTTCTCTTGGTGTCTATCTACATAAGATAAGTGGGATAAGCAATCTCAAGGAGACAGCAAGAGGACCCATGGTTGGGGGGTGGGCATAGAAGAGGAAGAGGAGTGGGGAGGGGAGTGATGAGCAAATAATGACAGGGACAGGGGAACAGGGGAATAGCAAGGGATCTAAAAGAGAAAGGAAGGAAGGCATAGTGTTCCTGGTCATGTTTGATCAACTGAAATATATCCGAGAGGAATCATTGTGTGGTGAACAATGGATATACATGATAGTAGGGCAGGAGAAAGAAAAAAGAAAAGAGGAAAGAATAAGAAAGTTAAAATTATACATAGGTATAAATATAGATATGTATTTAATATATAAATATATGGGTATATAAAAGGTATATAAGGGTGTGTGTACATATATATGTATATACAATAAGGAAGTAAGCCTTCACTTAAATCATGCAGTTTGCTCGAATAATGTGGTTGCGTGATACTCACCTTTCCTACATGATCACTGATTTGTACCTTTCTGTTTCAGTATTATCTAGCAGAATGCTTTGCAAACCAACATTCAATAAAGGTATGTATGTAAATGAATCTCAGGCTTAGAGTTCAGTTTTGATTTCACCTGCAGAACAATGTAGTTATGTTTTTTCAGGTGTTGGCTGCATTAATTGACTTGTACTTGTGATAACAGTTGTCCTTTTATTGCACTTATTCAGACAGTCTCAGCTTTAGAGTAAAATCTGAAAATTTTATGTTGGTGGCATTTTATTTACCTTTATTTTTCCTCTCAGATTTCCTTTCACACAGAAATAGAGTTACTCTCAAAAACCACTTATCTTAGGTTGAATCATGATTTTGACATGAACTACTTGTGGAAGCATTAAATAGTTGCACTACTCTGAGCCTTAATTTTCTCCTCTGTGAAATGTAGTCAATAAGTCAATTTTAGAAGACTGCCATAAAGATTTTTTTAAAAAGACAGCATGCATTCAGTTGACTCTGGATCATGACCACCCGATGTATGTCAAGGTAGAACTATACTTTGCCGTAGAATTTGTGGCTAATTATTCAGAAGTAGCACACATCTAGGTAGGCTTAAGCCTCCAACCCTTTGATTAGCAGCCAAGCACATTAACTCTTTCACCATCCAGGGACTCCAAAAAGAAGATATAAAATGAAAGAAGCTTTGCACCCCACCACATAATTTAAAACAAATAAACAAGCAGGCAAACAAACAAAACAATGCACTTGCTGTGAATCTAGCTCCAATAAACCACTAGCCTTTTCATTGAGAAGAGCCAGGTGCTTAACTGAATGTGCTGCCCAGGAGTGCCTCTGCTACATGGAAAAACCCACTGTCAAAAAGTGAAAAAAACAAAACAAACCCATATAGGGTTTCTTTAAGACTGTAACTCTTTGGGGAGCAGACAAACTTTTCTTTCTCCCACATAGAAGCTGATGGGTTCAAACTATTAGCTGGTGGTTATTCATATTCATAATTTACTTTATTCATCTGTCATATGATTGGTGTCCATTAATGCCATTTTTCCAAGCTTAACTTTCTTCCATGAAAACCAAAAATGTAAAACCTTACATGCAAGTGACAGACCAAGTAAAAAGACCTCACCTCTGTGGGTAGCTCAACTCTGTGAATTTCTTACACTAGATATATATTTACAAGCTAGTCCTCAAAGCAGCCTTGATTACTTTATGACTCAGAAATATTGTGAAATATGAGCACGCAAAATGCTTGTGTAAGAAGAATGATGACCTGTAGAAAGCGTACTCTCTCTCTGAATTTCTGAGGATGTTTTGAGCCATTACATCCCACTTGGTCCTCTATGTGAGCATTGGATGGGAAAACAAGCATTTTGCTTAAGGCTGCATAAGTTGCAGTGTTTGTTTAATGATTACTACAACTTGCTTTGTAATTATGATTGCATGGGCAATTCTGCACAGTCCAGGGAACTTTTAGAAAGTAATGACAGTAATTTACGGCCGTGTGGTTTAGTGTGGATGCTTAAGTACTTGGCCTGCAGCCTGCTTGCATGCTCCGTTGCCTGCCTGATGGACCTATTTCCCACCTGCACTATTTTCCTTCCTCTTGATGAAGCAGTATAAAGTGAATACTGAGATTGTGTGAAAGACAAAGGAAGAAAATGGATGTTGGGGGATTGAAATCTGTACAAAATCTCTTTAGATGTATTTCAAGTTTGTCAATCCATGAAACCAATCATTGTCTTCATTCTTTTGTTTTTAAGACAGTGGAATATAACAACAGTGTAAATTAGGTACCTGGTGGATATCTAGGTTTTTTATAAACTTGAAATATTTCCATAAGCCTTTTTGAGAGTACAGATAATAGACTTAGCAGAAAAGGTAGAAGGCTATAATCTCTCCATTTGGCAAGGGGTCACCCCTTTGCGTAGTGAACAGAGATCCAAATAACTCAGGTAGGATGCAGGGAACACTCAAGCATAACAGTGGTTGTAGAGGTCCTCAGCCATGGTAGATGAGAATTGAGGCAAGACTTGGGGCTCAAGGGAGTGAGGGACTCGCAGCCTTTGGCACACCTCATTGGCTTCCTCTTTGTTGTCTCTTGTATATCAGGAGCAGAGTGAGACTCCTTCATATAGGACCATAAGCAGCTGAGAACACTGGAGTTAGAGCCCGCTGAAAGAAGAAATCTGTGAGTCATTAAATGCTTGGAAGTGCATGGAGGAGACTTTGAGAATTGAAAGTTATACCAAATATCTGTCCGGTGGAAAGTCAGAAAAATGCTGATTTTTACTTCTCCCAAGACTCCATTTCTGCCTCCAGACTGGTTTGGCATCTGAAAATGGGGATAGGTTAGCTGTATTCTTCCATAAAAGCTAATTCTTCCTTAACTCAACTTATGACTACAGTATTGGATTTTTTAAAAATCACAACTAACACATCGGAAAGCCAATTTTTATTCCATTCCTGAGGAAATACTTGTCTATTACTTAACTCAAACGGCAAAGCAAACTTTGCCATCAAGTCGATTCTGAATCAGAAACCACGTACATAGAGCAAAGTTGATCTGCCCCCAGGAGTTGCCAAGACTAACTTTTGACAGGAATAGAAAGCCCTGTTTTTCTCCCAAGGAGCGGCTGCCCATGGTTTTGATCTATTGGTCTTAGAATTAACAGCCGAACTCTTAACAACGATGCTACTGGGGCTCCTGTGACTTAATTATGTGCTATCAAGTATTGCAAATGGGTTTCCAAAGACATATTACTTGATCCACACAGATTTGATTTGATCTTCTGAGTTCTGGGTTCGTTGTCAAAATTGTCCATAATTCTAATGACTTGTGTGTCACCAAACATGGAATATATGATGAAAATAGCGTATTTTTTCACATCCAAGGATACAGAATGACAAATAAAAAAGAAAATAAAAACATATATATGTTAAATATATATGTATATATATATTTAAGGAGAAATGAGGTTAGAATAATTATATTTATTACATTTGCTGAGGGGGCTTAGTAAAGTAGAAGGTCAGCTAAAAAGAGGGAGACCAGTATGGAGACTGATTAACACAGTGGCTACAGCAAGGGTGTCACACATAAGAACAAATGGAAACATGAAGCAGAAGCAGGCAGTATTTGGTTATATTGTACAAGGAGTAACTATGAGTCAGAGCCTACTGGATGACTCCTAGCACACCACCTCCAATATGCACTTTTCTTTTAAGTGCTTAGAAAACTGTCAGGACATTGGGTGGTGCAGATTGCTAGCACCCAACTACTAGCCCAAAGTTTGGCAATTCAAACCCACCTGGGAACACTTAAAAAACTGGCCTGCTGATTTGTTTCTGAAAAGTAACAGTTTTGAAACTTATGGACACATTGGATCAACATGAATTGGAATCAACTCTGCTGCAACTAATATTAGGATATTGTAATAAAAGTTTGGACATCCCCTTGCAGAAGGGCTGCAGGGAGGAGATGAGCCAGTCAGGGTGCAGTGTAGCAATGATGAAATATACAATTTTCCTCTAGTTCT
>NW_022103913.1:1462973-1466645 GCF_000313985.2 Echinops telfairi | reverse complement strand
AAGAAAAAGCTCAACAAAAAAAAAAAAAAAAAAAGATCCCAGATGCTATTTTATCTGATAGCCAGACACCATCTACATTCTTTGTCACATTTTTGTATAGCACCTGTATCTTCTCTGTTCCTTTCTTGAGGGCGAGTATCAATCAGGGCAATGATGTGTCAACTAATTTTTCTTAAGTTGCAGCTAGGATTTAGTGCGAGCCCCAAACCCATTCCTGGATCCTTGTTTGGTTTTTCAATTTGCTATAACTTAGGAGTTAATGCATGTATCATATACTTCCATAGTTCAATCATGTCAAACAGAATTGTACAATTGCTTACATAATTAGTCACCAAGCATATTTTCACTTCCTGAAATCCTGGACATCATCTCCCTCTTTTCTCCCCCCTCCTTTTCTGCCCCCTACCCGGCAAACACTTGTTCTATTTGCTGTCCCTATAGGCTTAATGTCCCTGGGTTTCATTTACCAAAAAAAAAGAAACAAATAACATTGATTCAATAGGGTGACCCCCAATGGTGATGCTGCCCCTGTGAGATACACCCTAATATAAATATGCATAAGCAATATTTAACAGACTATCACAAGATTTCTGGAATAATATGTATCTTAATATAGCATTCATGGCATATTGATGTAGCAAGAACTTATTTGTCCGCCAACCAATAGTACACTGCTCTTGGTACAACTGTCTTCTGCTTCCTCAGACACCATGTATTTTCAGGCTTACTCCTCAGATTCCAAGTGTGTCTGGGATGGAGTCCAGTTCACCCAGTGGATTTCCCATATAGGATTTCATCAATGCAGCCTCTGGAGCATGCTGTGAGCCCCAAAGATCCAGGATTCAGTGTTCCAGCATTCCACAGCACCTGGCTTGGGTTCCCAGGATACCCACAGAGACCCTAGTTCAATTTTGCCCATGCACCATATGCCTCTAAAGACACACCCCACCTGTGATAGGAAAGTTCATTATGCCAAACTGGCCAATGAACACATGTGGGATTAATTGAAGGGTGGTGAGATAAATGGGTCAGTGGGCCTGGCCTTTCTTGCCTCTTGCTCTTTGATGAACTGACCAGTGTGCAGCTGCCTTAGCTGGTTCTCTGCCTCAACTTGCAAGCTACACTATGTGTGGGACACCTAACCCATGGACTGTGTCGCTGTAGTTTGAGATTCCTTCAAGCCCTGCTTGACCCTGCCATCTAACTGACTGTTGGTGATCAGACTTGCTGTTTGCTGCCTGTGGCTGAATTGCCTAAATTGCTCTACAGAGGATTCAGTTGTCTGCTTCCTTGACTTGCACCTGGTGGCCCTCAAGACTTGAAGGATTGCTGGTGTATTAGCTGTCTCATGTAAGTGAATTGCCCTGAGCCATTTGTATTGCTCCATAGACTAATTAGCTGTTTATTTCATATGTTGTATATCTACCTATATAAATATATATAAAATCATAAGTATCCTGGTTTTGTTTCTCTAGAGAACCCTGTCTAACGTTCCCCCAAACATTCTCAGGCTCTCTTCCCCACACCGGGAGGTCTGCCCTCCCCTCTTCTCAACTGACATGCATCTATGGTCCCCCAAAGTTGACCTTTTCCCTCTCCAATGCTGCCTCTCACATCAGTAAGCTTCATCCCGCTGACAGGGCTGCCTCCCTTTCTGAGGGACTTTGCCCCAGATTCATATGGGAACCACTCAACACACAGCATCCCTCCTTCTTCCCCAACCTTTTGATCCCAGCTTTCCTGAAGTGGCCTCTGGCCAAGTGTCCTGCACTATACTTACTTGGAGCGGATGAGGTGTGATTCAATGGCACTTGTCTGGCTCTTTACCAGGCTGTCTGGTCTCCAGCCAGAAGACTAGATGCCCTACAAGCTTGAGCTTGTGCCCATTCTACTGATTGTTTCAAACAAACAGCCATGTAAGTGAGATGTCAACCAAATCCACATGGAAGAAGCCCACCATCATTAATCACCAAAGGATTGAAATCTATATAATCCGAAGTTGACTGAGTGATCAATATCAGCGCCGAAACTCTGAGATTCCAGTGTGCAGAAGGAGATGGATGACAGTGGGAGCCCACGATCCATTAATGGAACTACATAGGAAATAACCCTTCAGAGAACTCCCCCTATTTAAAATTGGGGGATGGGAGGAAGGTGGTCACTAAACAGAGTGCTTGGGAGAGAGAAGTATAGAAGATCAAAGGCATAAATCTGACCTGAACAGTTAAAACTGTGTCAGTAAATCTCCCCTATAATGCAGGTGGGACTTAATCTGGTTTTCATTGTCGGTTTGTATTGTTCATTCAGGTTTTGTTTGTTCATAATAGAGTGTGTCTCAGAGGTGTTATGTCAATGTCATGTCAATGAAGCTGTGTTAATACGATTTTCCATTTTTTGGTATATGAAACCCAGGATTGATGAACCTATAGGGACAGCAAGTAGAATAAGTTCAGGGGAGGGGAGTTCAATGTCATGGTGGGGTAAAAGGGAGACCATGTCAAGGAGTGTATGTAGAAAAAGATTGTTTGAAAACTGATTCTGGTAGCAATCGTATAATTCTACTTGACATGATTGAAATATAGAATGATATGATTTATGCACTTAAGCCCAACTAATAAAAGTATAGAACATGAGCAATGAGACTATGATGGCAGAAATGGAAACAATTTAGATTATTTTAAAATGTATGAACAGCTATAAGTAAAAAAATTGAAAACCTAAATAAAATATTTACTAGCAGTGACTTGAGAAGCATCAAAGCATGTGAATAGATAAAAACATTAAAAACCATAATTTGTGATGAAAATATATTCCCTTTTTAGCAAAAATGAAAATGGATTTCCAGCAAAATTCTAACAAAACTATAAAGCCAACATACATCTCATAGTTGAGAAAAATTCTAGATTTTTTTAACATGAAAAACTGCCAAACTCAATCAGTTACCTAAGTATTACTCTGATAATAACCCTACCAAACATAACAAAATTAGTAAATGGGTTTTGAAATTGCTATCTGTTAGATTTAAACATTTAAAATTTTGTATTGCACATTAATTATACAGTTGCAAGATGCTGTTAAGACCTACATTTCTTCAAGAATAATCAAAATATGATTCAACTTTTAAGAGCGGTGTGTGCAAATATCCTTGGTTTGCACACAAGCTCTCTAAAACTGAACTCACTGCCATTGAGTCAATTTGTATTCAGAGATCCCCTGTAGGCTGGCCCCCCAGAGGGTTTCAGAGACTAACTCTCTATGAGAAGAAGTCCTTGTCTTTCTCCTGCCAAGCGACTGGTGGTTTTAGAGCAGATAGCAGCCCATTATGTATGCCATTACACCAATAGTGCTTCTGATACAAGTGTACTCATGACAAATATTAAGTTAGGGTATTGTGTTCATCCGGGTAGACTAGAGAAACAAATTCATACACACATATGTGTATAAGAAACAGAGACTGGAGCACATCCTGGCCCACCAGGCCTTGAGGACGATGACCCCAATTAGAGCAGCCAGTTCACAGAGAGGACCAGATGGCCAGCCCCACTATGAGACATGATGCCCCTCACTGACCCATGGCCCTGTGGGGGATAACACCAGAGACACTGTGTGGGAATTGCACCTGATCTGATCCCACCACACTGAGGCAAAGCACTGGGGGAGTGCAGCGGAACA
>NW_022103913.1:1438931-1461034 GCF_000313985.2 Echinops telfairi | reverse complement strand
AAGATCACAGATAAGTGGTGGGAAGTATTGTAGGTACAGTGGTGTTGTAAGCATCTCAGCACTGACAAGGGGCTCCATGTGGCTTCTCCAGTTCCCACGGCATGGACTCTATTAGCATAGGGCCATGTGTCTTCTCAGAAGAGCATCTCTCAGGGAATGAGCAGAGAGAGAAAATGTCTTCCACCTCCAAGGAGAAAAATACAGGAGTTTCTAAAATTCTCAGGAGAAGGCCATACCCAGCCTCATTGGCTATGATTGATTGACAGATGAGACTCCACCCCTTCAGTCCTAATCCTCTCAAGTCCCAAATTGACACCAGATTATGTAACTACCAAAGGTAAGGTAGTTTGAAAAGAAGCAAGACTTGAGTTTAATAGACCTCAAGTAGGATGAATACTAAAACAAATAAACAACTACAAAGCACACACACAATTTCTTTATATTCAAACTTTGAAAGGCAAAGTAAAATAGAAAATTCTGAAGGCTGTCAAAGAAAAAAATAAGACACCTCAGACAGTTGAATAGAGATAAGGATTACTGCAGACTTCTTATGAGACACTTTGCACATAAAAATCATGTTTTATAAAATGCCAAGTAGTTAAATTGGGCTTTATCAAAATTAAGACTCTCTGGCTCTTGAAAGATACTTTAAGAGAATGGAAAAATAAGCAACAATCTAAGAGAAACTATTTCCAATCATATATCTTTTATATAACTTGTAATCATTTTCTGTGAAGAACTTTCAGTACACGTAAATTGTAAAAATGATGCAAAATATTTGAATAGATACGTCATTCAAGAAGATATGTCAATAAGAAATAAGCACATAAAAAGATGTTTACCGCCCTTAGCCACAAGTTAAAACAACAATGCTGCAATACTATGCACTTATTAAAATAGGAAAAAACAAAATAAAGACCAAATTAACAAGGATGCAGAGCCACTGGAACTTTTATGGACTGCAGTAAGAATGCCCCAGACATTACATAAAGCACAGGTTATTTGGAAAACAGTTTGATAGTTTCTTACAAACTTAAATATCCACTTACTGTATGACATAGTGCTTTAACTTCTAGGAAGCTACCTAAGAGAAATGAAAACTTCAGGTGCATTTAAAAGTAGCTAGTGAATATCTATACAAACTTTCTTTATAATCATTCAAACTGAAAATTATCCAGGTGTCTTTCAACAGGTGTAAGGTGAATGAATAGTGGAACATCCTTATAGTGGGATACTACTCAGTAGTAAAGTACCCTTACTGATGCATTTTGTAGTGCTCAACTGTTAAACTAAAGGCCTGTGGTTTAAGCCCACCAGCTATACCATAGGAGAAAAGAACTCGGGACCCGCTGCTATAAAGATGACAGATGAGGTAAACTCATAGGCCAGTTCTACTGTGTTAAAAAGAGCCACTATGAGTTGCATTCGGCTCAATGGCACACACACAAAAGTCATCAAAGGAGTCATCTACTGATACTGTCAACTACACGGGATAAATCTCAAATTCACTATGATGCTTGAAAAATGCTACATTCTAAATGTTACAAATGTACAAATATATTTATATAACTTAATAGAAAAAGAAAGGAGGCCTAGAGGCTCATTGGCTAAATTCTTGGCTGCTAACCAAAAGGTTTGTGGTTCAAACTCACCAGCCATACCATGAGAGAAAGATGTGACAATCTGCTTGATAGAGACTATACCCTTGGATACTCGATAGAGTAGCCCTTCCCTGGCCCATTGGGCCACCTTCAACTGGAATTGATTTGACAGCAACAAGTTCAATTTTGATATAGAAATGACAAAAGATTAAGAACAGAAAAAGATTAGTGGTTACCAGAGGCATGGGAATTGGGACGAATAGTTGCCTACATAAAGACAGGTGGGAATATTTTGTGGCAACAGATTTGGTGTTCTTTATCTTACTTGTGATACCAATTCTATTCCTTTGTTTCCATGTATTGGCTAAAGTTTTAGAATTACACACTAAAGAAAGTACTTTTTTGTATGTAAAAAATAACTTAGTAAACCTGGCCAATCCCATTAGGGCAGGCCACAGACAGTTCATTTGCATAGTAGGTTATCAGGTTCGTACCAACCACAGGGAAGACTAATCATCAGTCAACAAACTGGTTATAACTTTTAAAATGTTGGCCATCCTTGAGAGATGTAACATACCCTTTGGGGTCAAAAGTTAGAATAAGGATAATACTTCAGGGATTTGGTGGTGAAGAGGGCGGGGGTTCCCAAGTTCTTTTCCCAAAGAATCAAACCAAGTAAAGGACTGCATAAAGGAATTAATCTCACCACATTATTCATTGTGCTATATGCTACATAGGATCCCTGGTGGTGTAGTGGGTTACTTGTTGACCTGCTAGCCATATGGTCAGCAGTTTGAACCTATCAGCCAATCCTCAGGAGAAAGACCAGGCTTTCTGGCCCTTAGATCACAGCCTCAGGAATTCAAATGGACAGGTCAACCCAGTCCTATAGGCTTGCTATGAGTCAGACTCCAGTTGATGGCAATGAAAAAAAAAATGCTGCATAAGGACCCCTTTTGGCATAGTGGTTAAGTATTTGACTGTTAACTAAAGGCCAGGTGTTTGAATGGAAACCCTTCCTAGGAAAAAGATTCGACTATCTTCTTCCATGAAGATTAAAACCCACTGTCATTGAATTTATTATGACTCACATTCACCCTACAGAGCAGAGTAAAACAGTTGTGACATTTACCTTTCTGCTACAAAATAGTTAATGGGCTCAAACCTCTGACCTTCTGGTTAGCAATACAGCATTTGACTAGGGTATCAAGCTTCCTTCAAAAAAATATTACATTCTTAGAAACTCCAGAGGGAGTCCTGTAATGTCACTGAGTCAGAATCAACTCTATAGAAATGGATTTTTTTGTTTTATTATGTATAATTATTATGTTTTGAAATTGTTTTCAACATTTACAAATGCTTAAATATTTTGATCTGCTAGTGTTTGAATCAGAGGTTTGTTTTTCCCTAATGCCTTACAATGAGGCTCCAATTCAAATACTAGCATATCAAAATATGTAAATAACTGTAATTTTTATTTTTCAAGAATTCGACAACAGTGACAGCAATGCATAGACCACACGTGACCCAAAATTCAAGCTGAATTCAGAGGACTACTTGGTAATTGCTAATGTCAGATGGATCTCGGCTGAAAGTAGAAAATATGAAAAAGATGTTCACTTGGGTTTTATTGATTATGCAATGGCATGGCCTTGAGAAGAAGGGGGATACCAGAACACTTCATTGTGCTCCTGTGGGACCTGTACATGGGTAAAGGGCAGTTGTTTGAACAGACCAAGGGAATACTACATGGTTTAAAATCATGGAAGTTATATATCAGGGTTGTACCCTTTTCCATACTTATTCTATCTATACGCTGAGATAATAATCTAAGAAACTGGACTATGTGAAAAAGAACAAGGCATCAGGATTGGAGGAAGGCTTATTAATAGCCTGTGATATGCAGATAATACAACCTTGCTTGCTAAAAGTGAGGAGCACTTGCAGCACTTGCTGTTAAAGATTAAGGATTGTAGCCTTTAGAATACATTACAGCTCAATATAAAGAAGAGCAAAATCCTCAAAATTGGACCGATAGACAACAGCATGATAAATGGAGAAAAAGTTGAACTTGTCAAGGATTTGATCTTGTTTGGATTCACAATCAATGCTCATGAAAGTAAGAGTCAAGCATTCAAAAGTCCCATTACATTGAAAAAAGATGCTGTACAAGAACTCTTTGAAGTCTTGACGAGCAAAGATGTCACTTTGAGGACTATGGTGCTCCTGACTCAAGATGTGCCATTTTTCAATCACCGCATATGCCTATGAAAGTTGGTAATTGAATAAAGGTAAAGGATACTCATTAGAATTATAGTTTGAGGGAAGAATATTGAAGGCAACTGGGCTGCCAGAAGAACAAACTAATCTGTTCTGGTAAAAATTACAGCTAAATTGAATTTTTTGTGTACTGTGGACATGCCAGGAAGGACTAGTGCCTGGAAAGTGACATCGTGCTAGGTAGAGGGTCATTAAAAAAGAGCAAGGCCCTCAATGAGATAAATTGACACAATACCTGCTTAGTTTCAAACATTACAATAGTTGTGAGGACGCTGCAGGACCAGGCAGTGTCTCAGTGTGGTCCTGCATAGGATCACTGTGAGCTGGAACTGACTCAGCAGCACACCACAACACACACAGACATTTGAACTGTGATCACTTAATACATAGCGATTTATTATTAATCAACAGGGTCTACTTTCAATGTGCTATTTTTTACTTACAAATATGCATAAGAAATTGTCTTTAAAGAAATTATTTCTGCCCCACAGGGGACTCTTTACTAAGTAAAGCACACATTCACATGGGGATATCAGATAAATAGAATATTTAGCTAATTCCTGATGATGTTTGCATAAGTACAGAAGAAATGTAGAGTTTCCGTTGAGCTTGTGGGTTGTCTTTTCATATCAGCATACAACAGAGCCGAGAATATGACATGTTCATATGTAATAACTCTTTCCACATAGACAAATCCGCCACAGCGGATTTAAAGCACTTTGCATGTCGATGGTTTTCTTCTTTCGTGTCAGTCACAGAGCAGTTCAAGTTCCCATCTAGTGGGAAGATTCCGCTATTAATCTCAGGCATTTCTTTACTCTGCTCAGAAATGTTCCACTGTCAATCAGTCATTCCTTATTTTCTTGAAGCATAGTGTTATTAAACAACTTGCTTTAAGCCAAGAAAGATATCAGTTGTAAAACCAAGACATAAATACAAATTCCTAGTTCACACTTGTATGAACAAGTCATGCATGCTTCTGTAAAGAACTTGTTCCTTTACAGATCTAAGTTCAGGTCTGCTACCAAAAGTATTAACTGTCTTGCAATTCCAGAAGTTCTGACTTGTCTGTTTTATGTGAAGGAATACTAAAGGTTAGGAGATTCTTTCAATCTGAGAAGTCAAGAGAATTGGACATTAAACTCTCGATACTGTGCTCAAAAGAGGTCAATATCAAGGATGTAGAAAACTTTCCAGGTAATTTTTCTTCCAGGTAAGGGCATGATTGCATCTGATTAGAGTTAATTGTTGCTATGACTTATTTAGTACTAGATATTTGGAGGAAGTGATACATGTCACAACAGGAGGCAACTTTAACAGCTTTAGATGCTTTGCTACATCTTTCCCTTTCTTAGAGTAAGGGACGCTGTTCTAGACAGGGCTGCTTAAGCATTCTGGGTTTGGGAGTGAAAATGACATGAGGAACCGACATGTTCAATGACACGAGATTTGAGTAAAGGAAAGGTTTCACAGATCTATGTTGCTGTAAGGTACTAAAAGCTTTATAGCATGTTTTAGTCCATTATAATGAATGATACTTTCCTAATAACATTAATCATTTCCTTTAGGTTAGAGTCTCAAAGAATGTTTCTTTATGACCATTTGAGGTGAAAGAGTATACCTCTAGCCTTTATCATTTTAACTTGAATCTTAGAATAAAAGATAGCTGTATAGAATTTTTTATTTAAGGCAACATTTATCATTCCAGTTTCCTGATTATACTTAAGTGCTCTAATAAGAAGTTTTTGTATCAAGTGATAAACAATTAGTCTTCAATTTACAGGCATATGTATTTATTAAAATTAGGCCTTTTATTTTTTATGCATTCCCAGGGAACTCTGACTGGAAGTTATTGTAGGCATCTCAGCTATTCAATAAATTAAATTATATTGTTTTTTTGTTAAGTACCCACTGACTCATGAGGACTCTGTACACAACTGAAGAACACATTGCTTGGTCCTGTACCAAACCCCTGGTCTTCTTTGAAGTAGACCATTGTGAATAGTAGGATTTAAATATTTAATTTTAATAATGTTACTGAGATATAATTAACATATCATACAACTCAATAGCTCAGTCTTGTTAAGAAGCATTGTGCATCATCACAATCAACTTTGAACATTTTCTTAATTTGTGTACCCACTGCTGTTGTCCTCCTCTTCTGAACCCCCAAGAAATTATTAGTCCAGTTACTGTCATCTTAAGCCTTTCCATCCTGACTTCTCTATACAGAAAACATACAAAACAAAGCAAAAAAAAAAAAAAAAAAGACCCAGCAACAAACTTCAATAGAAAAAATATTATAAAACTAAAATTAATTCAAAATGAGTCAAAAGGGAAATCAAGTGACAAGATGTGACATACCAGTGTAACATCAGTTGCTAAAATCCGCTTTAGAACACTCTTTGTCTGATATTAAGGCTATTCACATTCCTAGATTATGGTCAGTGGGAATTCACCAAAGACTCAACCCAGCATATGTATTTTTGGCCTCCACTATCATCCATAACCTTGTGCAAGCTGAATGATTAGAATTTAGGCTCTGGTACCATTCCCTCTTCTGTGTTTGGATTTCATTATTAATAATCTTTGGATCATACAAGCTGGTGTGGTTTCTTCACGTGAATTTACCACTTAGATGGCTGCTTCTTTTGAGATAAGTTTTAAAACTCCAGATACTAGATTCTATTTTTTTGAATAGATGGGCACCATCTGATTTCCTCACTACATTTTGCTATATTATTCATGATCTTCATGAGGGTGAGTACTGAGCAGGTCAGCCCAACTTTTAATCGGCTTGTTTGTCTTTTTCTTGTTGAGGTATTAAAATTTTAAAGATTGATCTTTAATGACAATGGGACAATATTTTTTCCAAGTTTGTAGGTGCTCTTTTGCTTTTTGGTGAACCTTTTTTTATGCCCATAAGTGTCTAATTTTAGTACAACCCAGTCATCTAGTTTGTCTTCCACTCTTTGTATGTTTTCAGTTATAGTTGACAGTGTACTTATTTATGCCATATATTGGGCTCTCTAAGTTGTCCCTATTTTTTCTTATATGGGGCCCTTATAGTTCTATGTTTTAAAGTTGGGTATTTTACTCCTATTGAGTTCATTATATATATATGGTGTAAGATGTGGATCCTGTTTCATATTTCTACTACTTTTTCCAGCTCTATCTGATGAAGAGGTGTTTTTTTTCCCCATTTCATGAGTTTCAGTCCCATGTTAAAGATCAGTTATTTATAGTTATCTATATGTATTTTCTTCTGGGTTCCAAATCCTGTTCCACTGGTTTATGTGTTAATATGAAGCAATTTTGACTAACATAGTTGTATCATAGATGTGAGGTCAGTAAGTGTGAGGGCTCCTATTTCAGGTTTCTTTATTATTAGTGCTTTTCCATCTGGCATCTGTTTCCTTTCCATAAAAAGTTGGTGACTAGTTTTTCCAGTTCTTGATGTATGGAATCTGGATGGTCCGTAGGATAATAGCTGCACATGAAACACATTGGATAGGAATCAAAGCTGGGTCTCTTGCTTGGAAGCAAGAATTCTATTTCAGAATCAAAATGTTTGTTAAATAAAAATAATCTTAGCATATTGAGTAAATAACACTTTTTAGTAACATCTTTCAAATAATAGAGAATTAAATAATTTGCATAATGTTACATATTTTATTGAAAACAGTCAAGTAACCTTGAACACCTATTCTTTTTGGCGTGTATGAACTCAACTTCATTTTCAATATTTAAAAGGCTTTTTCTTTGACTTCCTAATGATGGTAAAAAGGTCATCATTCAACTAAAACCCCAAAACTAAACACACTGCCATCGAGGAAATTCCAACTCATAGCAATCCTCTGAAATTTCAACTCGTGTGAGAGTTGAAAATTTCATCTTTCTCCTGCACAGTGGTGATGGTTTCAAATGGTTGGCCTTGAGTTAGCAGTCCAACACAAAACCACGAAGTATCCAGGCCCTCTGATTCAACTAAAGAGGTATTAATTAATATGCTTGATTTAAAGTTTCTTCATTATAAGTTATATTTTTCACTTTTTGTCCATAAGGCTTCTGGAAATCATAAGTCCTCATTCAAATACATGAAGAATAACAGAGACCCATTGGTTATTACTGAACTTGACTCTGTCCCTATTTCCCAACCCACAGTCCCAGTCCCTTGCTCTCTAACTTACAATTATTGCATCAGCTAGGCTACTTTGGATGATAGGAAAGTAATTTTAGGAATTTTTATTGACACGTATGTCCCCCATAAAGTGTCAGCCATTTTAAATGCAGCATTAACTCAACACCTCTAAACCAGCAGGCTGACTTCTTAGGAAGTTCTTTTATCTGCTTTTAATATTTGGCTCAGAACTCTGGTACTATAGTGGCTTATGAGTTGGGCCACTAACCAAAAGGTCAGCAGTTTGAAACCTCCAGCTGTTTTATGGGAGAAAGGTAAAATTTTGTGCTCGTATAAAGATTGATAGCATCAGAAACTCAAATATGTGGTTCAAATTAGGATTTGTAATCAGGAATACCATTACTGATAAGTGGATTTTAGCTAAAATAAATGAAAATTAGAATGTTTACTTGTTTTTATTGACTTTGCAAAGATAAGGATGGTACAACACTTGATTTCTAAGTTTTTAATTAATTAACAATAACATTGAGAAGAATGGGAATTCCAAAACACTTCATTGTGTTTGAGGTTCATTGAGGAACCTATAGCTAGGACAAGATGTTTAAGCAGAACAGGAGGATGCTAATCCCAAACCAAACTGTGTAGTGGTTTCCAAATTATAGCAACCCTATGGGACAGAGTATGTCTACTATCTAGGATTTCTGGAACTGTGAATCTTTATGGGAAGAGACAACCTCATTTTTCTCCCACTTAGTAGCTCATGGCCTTAAATCAAAATTGTGATTAGCTGCCCAAAGCTTAACCCATTGAGGAACTAAATGAAGAAAGAAGTATACTAGAGCTATATCTTTTCACCATATTTATTCAATTTTTATGCTAGGAAATAATATAAGAAGCTAGACAACATGAAGAATGTGGCACCCTTAATCTCTGATATTCATTGGACACAGCCTTGCAGAAAGTGAAGAAAACTTGATGTTCTTACTGAAAACCTTCAGAAACTCCAACCTTCAATTATAGCTCACAACAATGAAACAAAAATCCCCACAACTTGGCCAATAAACAACACCATTATAAACAGAAATCATTGACGTTTCTAAGGAATTCATTTTACTTGGATCTAAACTCTTCAGTTCCTGGAGAAGGACATAATGCTTGGAAAAGTAGAAGACCAATAAAAAGAGCAAGAGACTACCAAGATGGATTAACACAATATCTGTAGCACTGGGCAACAGTGTGGAGATGGTTTAGTACTGGGCAGTGTTATATAGAGGGTCACTAGGAATTGGAATCAACCTGATGGCATCTAACAACAACAGCAGTGCTTAGTTACATACTGGAACTTTTCTAAACCCAGCTATTTTTTTATCTCCACCTAATAAATGTGACTACCACTCTTATTATTATTATTTTAATTGTTTTTAATCGTTTTATTAGGGACTCATACAACTCGTATCACAAGCTATACATACATCAATTGTATAAAGCACATTTGTAAATTCATTGCCCTCATCATTCTCAAAACATTTGCTCTCCACTTAAGCCCCCGGCATTAGGTCCTCATTTTCCCCCTCCCTTCCCACTCCGCTCTCCCTCATGAGCCCTTGATAATTTATAAATTATTATTTTGTCATATCTTGCCCTGTCCGACGTCTCCCTTCACCCACTTTTCTGTTGTCTGAACCCCAGGGAGGAGGTCACATATACTTCCTTGTAATCGGTTCCCTCTTTCCAACTCACTCTCCCTCTACCCTCCCAGTATCGCCACTCACACCACTGGTCCTGAAGGGATCATCCGCCCTGGATTCCCTGTGCTTCCAGTTCCCATCTGTACCAGCGTACACCCTCTGGTCTAGCCAGACTTGCAAGGTAGAATTCGTGTCATGATAGTGGGGGCTGGAAGGAAGCATTTAGGAACTAGAAGAAAGTTGTATTTTTCATCGTTGCTACATCGCACCCTGACCGGCTTGTCTCCTCCCCGAGACCCCTCTGCAAGGGGATCTCCAGTGGCCTACTAAGGGGCTTTGGTCTCCACTCTTCACTCCCCCCAACATTCACTATGGTAAGATTTTTTGTTCTGATGATGCCTTATACCTGATCCCTTCGACACCTCGTGATCGCATAGGCTGGTGTGCTTCTTCCATGTTGGCTTTGTTGCTTCTGAGCTTGATGGCTGCTTGTTTACCTTCAAGCCTTTAAGACCCCAGATGCTATACTTTTTGATAGCTGGGCACCCTTATTATTTTAAAAATCTTGCCAGAAAGCTTTGTCTCCTAGACAAAATATATAAGAAATCACATTTCAAAATCTTGTTTAGTTTTACTAGTTGATATGTCATATTTAAAACCTGAACTTACTAACTCCCAAACCAGGGAGACTATGCTGTAAAAGATCTACTAAGATCCTCAAAAATAAAGAACAAAGCAGAGGTCTCTCAATTCCCAATGCAAAACCTATTACGCGGCCACAATACTAAAATCAGCTGGTACTGATACAATAATGAGCCATAATAGAGAATGGAGAAATAAATCCACCCAGCTACAGACAACTATCTTTGGCAAAGGGTCAAAAAGCATTAAATGGGGAAGAAATAATCTCATCACCAAATGGCGGCTGGTCAAACTGGATCTTCAACTGCAGAAAGATGAAACAGGAGTCATATACGGAAACAAACTCAAGATGGATCAAAGTACAAATCCCAGAAGTAAAAGATGAGAAAATACGGACAAACTTATAGGCTCTATTACAGGGCACAGATGAACAATCAAATATAAGGAAGGAAACATGGTGTTAGGCCAGGGTGACTAGAGAAATAAATCCAGTGACACTCATACATGTGTTAGAAAGAGCTTTATATCAAGAAGTAATTGGATATCAGGAAAACACCCCAGCCCAGCCCAAATCAAGTCCAAAAGTCCTATAGTGGTCCATAAGTCTCTCTTCAGACTCATGCAGCCACAAACAATTATGCAGAATGCAGAAAGATCACAGGCCGGTGGGTGAAAAGTCTTGTGGATCAAATGGCTGTGTAAACATCACAGGGTTTGGAAGGTTTCTGAGAGATCTCTGAGTGGTTTGCCAGCAGGAGGGTGAAGGAACATAGTGGGGAGCTTCACAGGACCCTCCTTATGAGGAGGTCATGCCCACAAGGAGGCACTATCAGGCTGATTGACAGGTAGACTCCACCCCTACACATCAAGTTCACATAGAATTATGTAACTACTACACATACACAGTTGATGACAAAACATCAGATGATATTGAGCTACTAAAAATTGTCAAAAGACTTCAAAAAAAGACAAAAAGAAAACTCACAGAGTGGGCAAATTATCTTGACAACACCACAATGGACAAGAAGCTACTAAAATCTATAGAAAACAACAGCAGCTCAATAAGAAAAAGAAAATAATCCAATTAAAAATGGACATAATACATGAATATTCACCAAAGATAATATTCAAATAGCCAATAAATAGATGAAGAAATGCTCACAATCTCTAGTCATCCAGGAGACACAAATAAAACAATGAGATTACACCTTATTCTGGCAACGAGAGTCAAGTTCAAAAAAACAGAAAATAACCAATTCTGGCTGGAGGGATAAAGGAGAGAATGTAACCCTCATACTCTGATGGAGGGACTGTAAATATGTACAACCACTGTGAAAATAAATAAGGTGCTTCTCAAATAACTATGAATATAAATTCCATACAATCCAGCAATCCTTCAGTTGTGTATACATCCTAAAAAAGAGTCATAACACAAATAGACATATGCATATCCATATTCATTGCAGCACTATTCACAATAGCAACAAATGGAAAAATCTAAAAGCCCACCACTAGAAGACTAGATAAAGAAACTTAGGTAAAAATACGCAATGAAATATGATGTATGCATTTGGGAAAACAATGATGAGATCATAGAACACTACATGATATGGTCCTGGGGAACATAATGCTGAATGAAATTAGCCAATCACAAGAGGACAAATATTATATGGGACCACTGTTATAAGGGACAAACAAACAAGATGTTGACTTTTATATCGAAGAGAACAGATCTTGGAAATTACCAAGAATGGGTGGTGTGGGAGGGTGAGGCAGGGAAGACAAAGCAATGGGGTATATACACTGCTGACTGGTGAACGGTAAAGTATTTGGGGAATTAATTTGTAGTTTAAGTGGTTGAATGCAAAGTTTATTTTCTGAAATGTAGTCCCTCACTGTGAGAGTTAGTTTTATGTCAACCTGATGGTATTATATGGGTGTGTGGGTGGAGTCCAATGTCTCAATCAGGTCACAGCTTGATGATGCCTTCTTGGGAATGCAGCCTTTTTATAAGAGAAGCATTGAGAACTTATCTCTTTCTTGCCCTTTGTGTTAGTCTCTGTAGACTAGAGAAACAAATTCATGGACACTGATATGTGTATAAGAAAGAGTTTTATATATAAGAGCAATTGAATATTGAGAAAATATCCCAGCCCAGATCAAGTTCTTAAGTTCTATATTAGCCCACATGTCCAATATCAATCTATAAAGTCCTCTTCAGACTCCTGCAACACTTGCAATGACTCCAAAAGCAGGAAGATCACAGGCCAGTGGGTGGAAAGTCTTGTGGATCCTGTGGCAGTGTAAGCATCTCAACACTGCATGGGTCCCCAAGGGGCTCCTCCAGCTCAGGGCACTGGTGTAGCCCCATTTGTCTTGTCTGCTGCAATGTCTCCCAGGGAGTGAGCATGTGTCCCACCTCCAGCGAGCTAGCACCTCCAAATGAGGTCCTCAAGCTGCGACCTGATTGACAAGCTCAACTCCACCCCTTCAGTCCTAAGTCTCAAATTGACAACAGATTATGTAACTACTATATATATGTATATGTGTGTATATATATATATATAACCTAAATCAATACTTATCTTTTTCCTTCTTTAAAATATTTTATTTCCTCTGTTTTATACCAATAATCAAGGAGACCTATTTCATAGTCATTACGAATTGTATGGCTTAAAAATACCTCTTATATTATTTGTTTTCCCTTCACAATAAAGCTTGTCTTTAAATATTGTGTCCTCATCATCACAATCTTTATTAAGACTTGAAAATGTGTCCTTATTAAAGATGCTCAATTAGTGGAGAGTGCTGGTAACCAAAGTAAATACTGCATATGCCATTTTTCTTCTCAAACAGTAGATCAGAATTCTGATCCATTTGTGTTGCTCATTTTCAATTCTAACCATGTGCCTTCTGCCATTGTTAATGTCAGCATTATTGTCAGAGGAGCCATTTGTATCAAGGTATGGCATTATTCTAATTACTCCATTTATCCTTCACTAGCTTACTTTTATTTTACCTATGTGTTTACCTGCTCAATATTGTTTATGATGAAAGATATGCTATCCTATTTTTGTCAATTGAAGGCTTCATACTTCTTAGTTTTCAAATCATTGTATTGGGGGCACATACAACTCTTAACACAATACATCCATTGTGTCAAGCACATTTGTGCATATGTTTCCATCATCATTTTCAAAACTTTTTTTTCCACTTGAGTCCTTGGTATAAGTTCATCCCCCATCCCTCCAAACCCCATGAACCCTTTTACCCCATGATACTTCTTTGTTACACATGGCACTTCAATCTCCAAGGCAAACAGTTCAAAACCACCAGCTGCTCCATGGGAGAAAGACAGGACTTTCTACTCCCATAAAGAGTTATAGTCTTGAATACTCACAGGGGCAGTTCTACTCTGTCCTATAAGGTTGCTATGAGTTAGAATTGACTGGATGGCAGTGAGTTGTATTTTTTGTAGTAAATATTTGTAATTATCAAAATTCAAAGGTTTACTTTTCTACAATTTTAAAGAAAATTTAGTATTAGGAAGCTTACCTGTTTATAATGGCTTTCTTATTAAAAATGCCTTGAATAAGCAAACCAGACTATTTCTTTTCCTTCTATTCTAAACAAGAGTGGTGTGTGAGGATCAAACTATCTAGAAAAAAATTCTGATATTATGGTATCCTTGAACTTGAAAAGTCTATTTGTAGGCTATTATTTACCATCAAATAGGTAGCTTATCATCAGAAAAGTGGCTAATTATGTTTCTGATGAAAATGCAGTTCAATGAAGTATTTTAACTCCCTGACAAAGTTGTGCTCAATAGTAGAATATTTTCGGATTTCCTCCTGGCTCAGAGAGGAGTCCGTGCCATCGCTTTACCTCTTACTGACCATGGAAAAATGCATAAGGAAAGGTAGAAAGAGACATTAAACATATACGGCAGAAAGCTGCTTGGCTCTGAGTTATCCCTATTTACCAATTCTCTCTTTCTTGATATTTCCAATTGGTTGCCAAATTAGTAGAATGTTATATCTGCTCAATTTTATTCATTAGTTTACTGACATTCATTAAAATCATTATTTAGGAGTAATTAAATTTTGTATGAAGTACCTTACTAATGTTATAACTATAAGATCCAATTTAATGCCTGTGAAAAGAGTAATGTACTTTTAGAGTACTTATATTTCAGTAAGAATAAAGATTGTTCTTTGAGCATGATTTTTTTAGTTTTCATTTTTTAGGATCCTATGTATTTCTGCAATGTGGCCTTGCCCTACACCCACCCTTACATTAAAAGAAAACCAAGCAAAAGAACACAGATGCAAAAATTAAGCTATGTCACAATGAAGATGTTGCATCATTCTCAGTTACTCTTTCACATACTAAGCATCCTGGATCTTAAGTGCTTGATTAATAAGTCACCATCCCAAATCATTGCATGCTTAAAATGCTTGCAGGAGAAATCCTACTTTTAATTAACCAAACCCATGGCTATAAAGACAATTCCAAATTATAGCAACTCTAAATATAACAGAGAATTACTCTTAACATTTTCTGAGGCTGTAAATCTTTATGGGAGCAGATATTAACTCTCATGAACATGTTGTTTCTAAGGGTCTAGATATCTTATCATGACTCACTATCATGTGATAATGTTAATAAGATTCTATTTTTCTAGTATTTATAATATTTGAGCACATACTGCTCACTTATAAGCCCTAACTAGACTATTAATATCAAAAATTCATTAGCTGAAAACAGAGGGAGTGAGTGAAACAAAGCCCATCATGTAAAGGAATCTAACATCCATTCTCATAAAATTATATCATGCAAGCAGATGGTGACTGCCTTGTGATCCTCTTGCAATGTGTACTGCATCTAATTATTATAACCCACATATACTTTTCAAAGCAATCATGGCAAAAGGCCCATTTCCAGATAGGCTGCCTTACCTCATCAAGTATCAATCAGTACTTTTAGCACAACTTCTTGGTTTTACTGTATAAATACTAATACATTACTTTGGACAGTAGAACACTTGGTATATTCCTCTCTGCTCTCTATTTCTCCAATTTGCTAATTATATTATCATCATTAAAATATTTTTCTCTTTTACTTTAAAAACACCTCAGATTTTGTGTTTTAACGGTGGCAATAATCTAATGTCACATATCAAGTTTCCAAAAGGGCTTACCACACTTTTTCTGCATCTCCCATTCTCCTATAATTTTTCCATTTCCAGTTCGCATTTTGGATGACCCACATTAAAAAAATTTGAGTCTGTTCTGGATTTCCTTCAACAGTCATGACTGAACTGGTTTGAACTGTCATTTAAAAACTTATGAATAGCATAAAAACATGTATATATTCATATTATTTTATGATCAATATAAAATTTCTAACAATAGGATATTGGTTATACATACATATGTTTAAATATATATTTTCACATATATATGGAAATAAAAAAGTTTATAGATAACCTTCATTATATTTTAATCATATTGGTCCCTGAATTGTTTGAAACTTCCTTGTGTGTGTGTGTATATGTGTGTGTATTAAGTAGCAAATATGCTCGAAATATTTGCACTTTATTATGTTTCATGATGGTAATATCTCAAGTTCTTCTTTATTTCGTACAATATTGATTGTGAATTTAGATGCTCCTTTTTATACTCCAAGAACCCTGGAGGTGCAGTGGGTTACATTTCAGAATGCTCACCCCAGGGCCAGCAGCTAGAAAGAAATCACCAGCTGCTCCTCAGGAGAAAGACAAGGCTTTCTATTCTTGAAAAAATTTTCAGTCTTGTGGTAGTTACACAATCTGGTGTCAATTTGGGACTTGAGAGGATTAAGCGTGAAGGGTGGAGTCTAGTCTGTCAATCCATTCATAACCAATGAGGCCTCTGTGTGGACATGACCTTCCCTGAGGATTCTGGGAATTTCTGTATTTTCCTCCTTGTAGGTAGGAGACTCTCTGCTCACTCCCTGAGAGGCGCTCTACTGACAAGACACCATGCCCTGGGAACTGGAGAAGCCACATGGAGACCCCTGCTAATACTGAGATGCTTACACCACCACTGGATCCACAAGACTTCCCACCCACTCGCCTGTG
Organism: Echinops telfairi; assembly: GCF_000313985.2. Classification (NCBI taxonomy): domain Eukaryota; kingdom Metazoa; phylum Chordata; class Mammalia; order Afrosoricida; family Tenrecidae; genus Echinops; species Echinops telfairi. Next base: position 1,444,561 of record NW_022103913.1, on the reverse strand, counting down.
ATCTACCTGCATTAAGTGTCATTGCATGTGTTTCATGAGTCTGAAGAGAACTTTATAGATTCGTATGGGACATATGGGCTAATATCAGACCTATGGAGTCGATCTGGATTGGGCTGGGCCAGAACGTTTTCTCAATATTCAACTGCTCTTGTAGATAAAGCTCTTTCTTATACACATGTAAGTGTGTCTATGGATTTGTTTCTCTAGTCTACCGGACTAACAGAAACACAGAGGGGAAGTTGTCTCTGTCCTGTAGGATCACCATGGGCCTGAATCAACATGATGGGAATGAGTTTGTTATGCTCCCAAATTAGTTCTGATTTCTATTTTTCAAAGTTCTTGGTGTCATAATTGTTAAAATAAAAGACTTGGTGAAGAATTCTAAAAAATATTGTTACTGTTCCTGGTGATTTATTATAAAATATGATCTGCTGTCATTATGATTTTCAACTTACTTATACTAGAAAGTATTAAATTTATATTTTTTAACACAGCACATCAACTGAAGAATATGTTGTCCTATTAGATCCTACTAAATTTTAAAATACAAACATCAGAATTCAAATTTGACATGGGTCTGACTAGGTCTAACTTTGCTTTATTCAAGATCCTTCTCTGTATTACAGTCCAGACGGAACTGTCAGGCAGAGACAGTGCAATTGTGGGGCTTGTGTCGTTTTTTTTTCTTTTCTCATGAATCACAGCCCTTTCTTGTATGTTTCTTCTACTTATGAAGAGATATTTTATGTACTTTCTTTTTATTTTTGACAGGAAAACATGTTTGGTACAAATTACTACATTATGGCCAGTAGTAAAAATCAAACACATGCAATCTTAAAAGTAAAATGCTGACAAAAAATGCTGTATATCTCATTACTAATCCTTTGCAGTTTTTGAATGGATATTTATTCAATTTGAAACAACTGTTAGGAGACAAACATGCATGTGTTAGTATAGATTGTCCAGAGAAACAAATGCACGGATGCTGATCTATGTATAAGAAATAGCTTTATGTCAATAAGTAATTATATATCAAGTAAGCATCTCAACTCAGTCCGAGTCCATAAGTCCGACCTAGTCGATAAGCCCCTCTTCCCAGCTCATGTAGCCACATGCAATGTTGCTTTTCAATACTCTAAAGATGTCTTAGGAAGGAGATTTACCTAAGTCTTTCGATCTCTTGACTGCTGCTTCCATGAACATTGATTATAGATCCAAGCAAGACAAAATCCTTGACAACTTTAACCTTTTTTTCCACTTATCATGATGTTACTTATTGATCCAGTTGTGAGGATACTGGTCTTGCTTATATTGATTGAGTTGTATATTGGTGAGAATAAAGGATGTTACTTTAAAGACTAAGGTACACATGACCCAGGCCATGGTATTTTCAGTCATCTCATATGCATATGAATTTTGGATTTTGAATAGGAAGACCAAAGAAAAATTGTTGTGCTTGAATTGGAGAATATTGAAAGTACCATGGACTGCCAAAAGAACAAACAAATCTGTCTTGGAAGAAGCATTGCCAAAATGTTCCTTGGAAGCAAGGATTACAAGACTTGGTCTCACATACTTTGGGTAATTTATCATCAGAGACCAGTCCCTGGAGAAGGCATCATGCTTGGTAAAGTAGAGGAGCACAGAAAAAGAGGAAGACTCGACAAAATAGATTGATGCAGTGGTTACAGTGGTGGCTTCAAAGAGAATAAATGTGAAGAGAGCAAAGGACAAGGTCATGATTTGTTGTATTGAACATACTATGAGTTGGAACTGACTAGATTGCACCTAACAACTTTAATATGGGTTTCTGAGACTCAGTCTATAGGGGATGAAGTGGTTTTGAACTACTTTCCTTGTGGTTAACAGTCCAATGAATAACCGACTATGCCACCAGGGCTCCTTCAACTCAGTCTCAATGAAATAATAACCTGCTGCCTGTTCACTAATACTTAAATAATCAAGATTAATCTAGCCAATAGGTTGGCTTTGAGTAGTTAAGGGTATGGTTTCTAGTTTACTTATACTAATTGAGTTCTGGGTTTAGTTTAATTCTTAATAGTTCATTTTTAGAAGATTCTTCTATGATTAACAAAGCAAAAATAATCTGGTCAACTCAATGTGGGCCACCGCCCCAGTTAGCCTCACCAGAGTGCCCATTGGCTGCCTCACTTTTCAACCATGGGCTCCTTCACAAATTCTCACCAACCCTATCTCCCTTTGGTTAGGTCATGCCATAGGTTCAGGTTCTGCTCACCTCTTTAAACTTCAGGCCAGCCAGCCTCCTCTCTCCTTAAGTCCCTGTGAACCAGGTCCATGAGTGTCAGTGGCCAGATTCAACCCGTCTCTTTACTGCTGTGTTTTTCCCACTTCCACTCAATAATTGGATCCAGCTATTGAGGCTTTCAGTCTGCCGATAGGCTATCTTTATCTGTCAGTGTTAGAGAGGAGTTCCTACATGAATCCAGAATTTTCCAGCTGTAGGAGCAAATCTCCTGTTCAAATTTCAAAAAGGCCAAATTGCTTCTTTTTTTTCTTCAGTCTTTCAGCAAATCTTTTTGAATGCAAATGTCCTGAGCACTTTTCAGAGCCTTCTTTGCAAGCATTTTATATACTGTTTTTTAACAGATCCAATTTAATGGTTGTGGTCTTACAAACTCTGTATTCATACTTCTGAATTTCTATCACACATTATATCAATAACAATAACTACAAGAAATCAATATAATCCTAATACAGTGAGATCCTAAGCTGGGTTCTTAAAACAATCAAATTCAATAATTTCTTATCTAAACTATCCCATTCATATGCAATATGGCCTTAGGCCTCTGGCTGCTTCAAGCCAGGGCTGGGCATTCTGTCAACCATTCTGACTAAATAGCATGGTCTCAGAGAAGTTCAAAGGGTGATTTCACCCCCTGAGCTCAACATTTACATTTATCAGACTCGTTTTCACTATATCAATTAGGAATAGCCAAAGACAAATTCTAGGAATCAAATTCTTCATTTCTCATGTCCTTTCTAGAAAGCAATCAAAGAAACTGCATGACCTTATCTGGCCTCTAGTTAGCCAAAGAGGAAATTTGTGCTAAGACAGAGGTCAGACAAGCCTCTATCCTCCATCTTCATGATTTGTTTCTCTAGTGCCCACTCCAAAGGTGCCCTAATGTGTGAGGCAGGGTTGACTAGAGAAACAAATCCAGTGACACTCATATATGTATAAAAGAGAGCTTTATATCAAACAATAATTATATATCAAGTGAACATTCCATTCCAGTCAGATCATGTCCTTCCGATACTAGTCTGCCAGTCCCTCTTCAAACTCATGCAGCCACCCTCTACTGGGTACAGGGTACGGATCCAATATTATTGGTTGCATCTCTGGGGCTCTGGCCACCATCAGTGTCTGCCAGCAGGAATGTGAAGGCAGAGAGAGACAGAGCCCTCCGTATGTGAACACCACACCCACGAGGTGGTGCCATCAGGGTGTGACCTGATTGACGGGCTAGACTCCAGGATACGCGCGCGCGCGCGCGCGCGCACACACACACACACACATTACAGGCAGAAATTCTTTTCACCACTTCAGAAGATACCAGATGATAGAGCTTTTACCTACCTGTGGGTTGGCAATTATAAGGAAACAGTTGTTCTTAGGTAGGCATCTTTACCTAACATATAGCTTGTTTGATATGAGAACAAATGTGCTTGTTAACAAAAAATGCCGTCTTCAGTAATAATTAATGTAAAGAGACGTGTTTTAACTAACTACTCAGAATATTTACAAAGCATTTTTTGGGTAGGCTTTAATCATGAATTGACAACAGTCTACCCTTAGGCAACATCGGCTAAGTGACCAGATATTTGAGCCTCTCTAATTGACATGTTTAGTATTTCTCATGGTTATTTAAAATTATCCCCTTCCTTAGTGTAGATCTTGAAACTGTGAAGTTACAGAAAAGCTTGTCTTATGTTCCCTCCTAAAAATGCTTTCATTTTACATTTTACTTCAACCTCTGCTACTAGTTTTCTAGAGTGTTCTGAATAGAATTTTTGCCTTTTGCTATCACATAACTGAAGTTTTGTCTTCCTCGGTGTGCCTTTTAGAAGGTTTCATGTCATAAATTCTTGCTTGATTTCCAGGAAGGAACAGACTGCAGAGACCAACGTGTGCACTTTGCTTGTCAGATAATGAAAAGGATGTAGTCCAAGATGCTCCCCTCTCCGTTCTAACTGGCAGAAAACACAGAGCGCAATTCAAGACCCAACCATAGCTGTCACTTCCTTCACACAAGAGATAATATTGACTGTATTTTTTGCTTCATTTATTATATTTTTAACCCGAGTTTTCCCATTTATTCTTAGGTTTAGATGGCTAAACTGTTTTGGAAGGAGATGGGATACACATTATAAATTAAAACGTAAATAAAAGAACTGAGTGGTGTCTAAAGTAGGTGGTCTGGCTTTACCCCAGGCTAACAAGAAAAAACGATGGGGAAAAAATGTTGCTAGAAATAGGGACACTCTAAGAACTGAATTTACACATTAAGAACTGAATTAGTAGAATTTACTAAAAGCTGAGCAAGGTCCTTGGAATTGGCCACTTAACTGAATCAATGAAAACGTAACCAGATTTCAAGGACTTGAAAAAAGAGACTTTAAAATACTTAGAAAAATAGATCACCTCATTAATTAATCTGAAATGTGAAATGTGTAAACCACAGGTGTGAAACAACACTCTAGTTGGGTCAATTGCACACTTGGGTTCTAGTGAAAAGGAAAAACCTATAATTCTGTGTTTTACTTTAATCTCTCATCCTTAGCTAAATATTCTGTGTTCTCTGAACTGAAACACTCATTCTCTTCTAAGGTATACATATACATGAAATTATGAAATACCTGAATAAAATATATATGGGAATCTATTTATTTTCCTGAATATATATGAGAATTAATTTCCACATGCTTTTGTGTAGTTATGTAATTTTCCAGACATAACGCACTAACTTGCTACATTTCTCAGGTTATTTATTTATTTATTTATTTATTTATTTATATAACTACTTTTTGGGCATATAAATGCATTTACTTAACCCTTGAGTAGTTTAGAAAGAATAATAGGAATCATGTTTTCAACTGCTTGAGTAGAATTTATAGAATGATAATAGGAAAGCCATTAAAAGCTTTCCGCACTGAAAAGTCCAGGAAGACTGACCATAACAACTGAAGTAGGCCTCATGGTACATGGGTTTATTCCAACACAACCATCAGGCCTGACGCAACTGTTATTTGTTGAAAGAATTACTGAAAAACACATTAAATACAGCTTAGTAATCCGTAACTTGGAGAACAATTGATATCTAAAATAGCAGCTAAGAGAACCTAGAAGGGAGCACAGCTTTCTTGATTTTTCTTTGATAAGTGAGATCTTATTTTTAAAACCTGGTTGTTCAATTTTTGTTGTAATTGTTGGGCAGGTGCACTGAAGAATACTTGATTTGTGCAACTATACTCATCCACTTTTCTGAGCGGGCCTTCTCCTATTAATATAAATGCATTGTCCCTTAAGGTTCCCATGTGGTCTTCCAGGTTGTTGTTATCAATTTAATCCCAACTGAGCTCTTACAAGA
>NW_022103913.1:1434445-1438059 GCF_000313985.2 Echinops telfairi | reverse complement strand
TTACCATCTTCTTGTTAAGCATAGTCAAGTTGATTTTTGGCTCATAGCAATCCTTTTGTATAATAGAACAAAACACTTTCAATTTCTCCATCTTCACAATTGTTCTTATGTTTGAGCTCATTATGCATTTATCAAAACTCATAGGATTGTACAACAAAAAGAGCAAACATTAATGTATACTATGGACTTTAAAAAAATAATAATGTATTACTATTGGTTAGTCAATTGTAACAAATGCACTAAATCAACAAATGAAAAGACAAAATCTAAAAAACCACATTTTGTATTGATGTTCAATTCACTGACAGCAATTACATTAATTGGCTATGCAGCACTTTTCCTGACTCAATGGTAGTTTGCCATTATTGGAGCAGATTGCATGCAGTGACCCTCTGTTTTCTCCATTCTGTCCTTTGAAACTACTAATAAACTCTGGTCTCTGTATAGTTGTCTGTTCTTGACTTTTATATTACTAAATTAATGAAATGTTTTTCTTTGGGGTTGACTTACTTCTTTCAGTATGTCTTCAAGCTCCTTCCGTATCTATCAAGACTCATTTTTCCTACTGGTTGAGTGGTCTTCTACTGCATGTATGGACCATATTTTGTGTATCCATTTATCTACTGTTGGGCATTTTGGTTGCTTCTACCTTTTTGGCAATTGTGAATAGTCCTACAATGAAATCTGTATAGTACTGTATAGAAATCTCTAGGTCCATGATTTCAATCCCTTAGATATATTTCTAGGCCTGGAATTAATGACTAGATCATTAGATAGTTCTATTTTTAGATCTTTTTGAGAAGCCTACCCAATGTTTGCAATAGAATTTGTACAATTTTGCATTCCCACTACCAATGGATAAAAGTTCCAATTTCCTGCATTCTCAAATTTGAGTGGGAGTGACACAGTATCTCATTGTGTTTTGATTTTCATATTTCTGATGGCTAATGATGTTGAGCATCTTTTCATGAGTTTGGTGGTGAACATTTGTAGGATCTCTTGTGGCATAGTGAGTTACATATTGGGCTGCTAACTGAAAGCTCAAAAAGTTCAAAACCACTAGCTACTCCATAGAAGAATGATGAAACTTTGTACTCCTGTAGAGATTTAGAATCACTAAAACCCACAGGGGAAGGTCTACTCTTTCCTATAGGCTCATTTCCTATATGAATCTGAATAAACTCAATAACAGTTGAATTCTTTGGTAAAAAATAACTTGGGTAGCAAGTTATTTGCCTAATTTTTATTGGGTTATTTTTCTTTTTGCTTTAAGTTGCTAAAGATTTAAATAAATATTTTGTTTATTAGATTCTTATTGGCTGTAATATTTCTGAAGATATCAGCTTGTAATTAGTCTTTTATGTTTTGTGGTAAAAGCTTTCAATACTCACCATTTTAGTGGTTGTGTGGTCCATTGAGTTATTTTTGTCTTTTCCTGTTTGTGCTTTTAAAATTATTTTAGACAGCCCATGACTAAAACCTAGACTAGAAAGTCTTGCCCCTGCAATGTGAAAGTTTATTTCTGGACTCTCAATTTCATACCATTGGTCTAAGTGCTGTTGTTATTGCTATACCAGTACTAGACTGTTTTGATAGCTGTAGCTGTATAATAAATTTTAAAATAAGGAAGTGTAAATGTTGTTTTGTTCTTTCCTTTCAACATTGGTTTAGCTATTCAAGAATTCTTGTCATACCATAAACATTTGTGTGGGAATTTGTTTTTTTATTTCTGTGAAGAAGACTAGAGGGATTTTGGTTGGTTTTGAGCTTAATCTAAAGAAGTATTTTGATAGTATTGACATCTTAAAATTATTTATTCTTCCAAATTATGAATACAAAGGCCTCTTTCCATTTATTTATATCTTCTTTAATTCCTTTAGCAGTATTTTAGAGTTCTATTAAATAACTATTTCACACCTCTAATGAAAATTTTTACTAGATGTTTTTTTCACATAGATGCCATGGGGAGTTAATCTTTTCCCTCCTTTTCCTTTAGGATTTTAACTTGCTGAGGTCTGGAAACATAGCACTTTTATTTGTTGATCTAGTAAGCACTAATCCGTATGAGTACTAATGACATAATTTTAGGAGAATTGGTTTCATGATTATATTCTCATTTTAGACTGGCCGCTATCCTGGACACAAATCTTCCTTAAAGGAATGATACTTTGAGATGTGCATGCTTTAACTAGTATGACTAGAATCTCTCCAAACTGATTTACATTTGGAAAGCTGGGATAATCTAGTCTATCTCTTGCTCAGATGAGGCATATTTGGCTTCTCAGGATTGCACCTATGGAATGAATTAATGATGGGTGTCCTGCACATCAGGAAACCTGAGTTCTAGCCTCTGAACAGCCCATGTTTGGCTGAGGACTTATGAATGAGTCACACTAGGGTGCTGAGATTCCATGATCTCTTCTACTTGATTGTCTTTTTCAGCTCCACAGGTTATGATACCATTTTAGGGATTAGATTTGAGGTAGTTCAGATATTCATCTATGCAGGGTCCACTCATTTCTTAGTAACCATCTATTCTTAGTCACTTTCTTTTTGGAGATTTAGGTCAAATCTTGTTCCACTTGGTCCTTATCCTGGGTTTGTGCTCTCTGAAAACCTTCAGTGTTTCAGGTGTGATAGCTGGCTCTGCATAACCTTTTATTCGTTGCCAAGTAGCTTTTAGTGGATCCATTACCTATTTTATGGAGACAAGTGATGTGCATAGCATAATTGACACTTATTCATTTATTAGATCACTGTGTCTGCCAGCTGTGTTTCAAACAAGGAAGCAAGACCATTTCACCACCTTTGCAAAACAGAAAGTGCCTTTGTTGCTTTAAAAATGTTTCCATGTTCTGGCATAGAACTGTTAGGCAGAGCAGAATTTTATGTACAATTGTTAGGTAGTTTAGCATGCTCAGAGGTTCGAGCTTCTGGCTAGGAAGGAGTGGTACACCAAGATGGGAGTTGCACCTGGATTGGCCCATCTGGGCCAGGTGAATTCAATTCAGCCAATGAGATCAATCAGGATCATCAACCACACCTCCCTGTGGAGGAATTGAAAAGGCAGGATCTTGAGCCCATCATGTGACTTTCTGGAGCAGCTTCTAGGCAGGTTGTACAGGAGTGAAGGTTCTGAGGGTGCCTGTGTAAACCTGAAACTTCTTTTAACTTTCATAAAACTCACTTGGATCACAATCCAGGCTTCTGTGAATTCTTTCTCATGTGAAGCCATGGACCAAGGTATATCTCTACCATGAGAGATCTAATATATTGGTACCGGGACTTGGATATATAAAGTAAGCTGGCACCAGGTATTTTCCTGGTCTCACGGGTTTTCTGGCACCTTCTGGACTCTTTTTCACCTCACCACTCTTGGGAGATGGAGCATACAGGAAAGGAAGCCAAGCTGAACTCCTCATGCCAAAACACCGCGGAGGCAGATGGACCCCAGAACTGACTCATGGGGACACTCATAATGTATTGTTGCAGCCCCATCCTTTTATGTCTGTCTTTTCATCTATTCTTATTGGTATATGGGACTTTATGTCTGCTTTTCTGTGTCCGCCTTCCTGGGAGCTTGCATGCCTTCCCCAGTCTGGATTTCTGGGAGG
>NW_022103913.1:1430383-1433800 GCF_000313985.2 Echinops telfairi | reverse complement strand
CTAACCAGGTCTGCAAGGCAAAATTGGGGTCCTGGTAGTTGGGGGGAGGAAGCGTTTAAGAACTAGAGGAAGGTTGTGGGTTTCATTATTGCTATACTGTACCCTAAGTGACTCATCTCCCCACTACCCCTCTGCAAGGTATGTCCTGTTGGTTTCTGCTGGACTCTGGCTCTGGTGGCGCCTCCCCCTGACTTTGGCTAAGCCACAAGCTGTGGCCGCCATTTTCCCAGCAAGATAGCGCCACCTGGTGTCTGCCATTTTGGCTGCGGGGCATTGGAGCACGTAGCACCCACCACTCCAGACAGGTAGGGGTTGCTTGGCCCCAGGAGTTAGCCCTGCCTAGTTCCGGAAGCTGAGTGTTTCCCTCTCTCCCTCCATTCCCCTGAGTTTTCTCTTGGTTTTTCAAAGAAGCTGCTTTAGTATTCTGCCAGCGTGGGTTTGTGCTTTTCCTACCAGCTGGTTTTCCATTGCCCAGGCCTAGGTCAAGCCTAGCCTGAGTGACTCTTAACTTTCGCCTTTCAATGATATTGCTTCCAACACTTTTTGGGACAGTTTTTACTAAAGCTCTGCCTCCATGCTGTTCCAGGCAGAAATTCCAATTTCCCTAAATGTTTCCAAGCTGCTGGATAGATGTACCTCCCCTTCAGAGATCTGAGAGTCTGCTTCTGCCAGCAGGCATCTTTGAAGGCCATGAGACATCACCAAACAGTTGCTCTTCTAGCTTGTGGTCTAGAGAATGGTTGGATCTATGTCGGCTGCAGTGACTGGTCTCTGACGCCTCCCTCAGGCAGGGGCACCTGCCTGAGGCCTCAGACTAATGGCACCCTAGAGGTGCTCACTGAAGCTGCAGTTATTGACCTGGAGGCATCAAGCTCTCATGACCTCCTTGTCTTGTGTTTTCTAGATGGGATTTACCAGTTCAATACCCAGGAATTTCCCCCTTGATGCATCCTGTCTGTTTGGGTTGGATTTGATTTGGAGAGGCTGGACAAACAGAAGTTGATTTTGTTTTGCAATTCTATTTGGCCACAATATCTTTTAGAAAAAGAATCGTGGCCAGAGAATAGTACACTTTCCATTCTAACCCTGATTCAGTTAGAATATTTCTGTGGAAAGATGGGAAAGTGGGCAGAGATGCCATGATAGAGAATTTTTTTCCTTTTGAGGAGCAGTACAGACCTTCATTCCCAGTTCAGCCAGGACCCCCTAAGGGACCCTGGATTTAGGCTCAAATATTCCCCCAGCCCTGAACCTGCCAACGTTCTACCCGTAGTAGAGGCAACTGGGGAGTTTGGTCCCAAGGAACTCTAGAAACCTTTCTCTCTAACTGAACTCAAGCAAATTAAAAATGACTTGGGCAGTTACTCTAACAAACCTGAACAGTACATAGAACACTTCCAGCACCTCACAATAGCCTATGATTTAACCTGGAAAGGTGTAATAGTCATACTAGGACAGACTATGAGAAAGAACGAGTGCTCACAGGTGCTAGGAAGTTTGCGGAGGAGTTACATGTGCTGAGTGATAAGTACCCAGTAGGGGAAACAGCTGTGCCTTTAACTGACTCCGCTTGGAATCATAGTGAGCCTCAGGACAAGTGGGCACAGGAACATTTCTTGGTGTGCATCACAAATGGACTAAAGTCAGGTAATCAAAAGTCTATTAATTATGCCAAATTGACAGCAATTCACCAGGGACCTTCAGAGCCTCATGCAGGCTTTTTAGAGAGGCTAAAGGAGGCCCTGAAGAATCTTACTGCTATAGATATAGAATCCTATGAGAGGCAAGTCTTAATCAGGGATAAGTTTAATTAGAATCAGGGTACTAGGGTCCATCCTAAAGCCCCCTTTTAAAAATTTTCACTCACATAGTGAACCAAGAATGCACTAAATCACTCTAGGTTCAACCTGCTGGGCTCGTAGGCTCCAGCAGAGCAGCTACCTGCACCCTAGTTAGGCAGTGAGTAGCGATTTCCCCAGGCTGATCCCCTAACAGGGGCATAATCCTAGGCACGAGGATAAGCAATGAAAGCTAGTCATAGAATGCTACACCAGAGCTCCCAGTGCTGTTAGATGCCTTGAGCTCATAGGCTGGGATTGGGGTTGGTGGGGAGCCATAGATTTGGAGCAACTGAAAAAGAAGAAAGGAAGTTTACCTGAGGCAGTTCACAGTGTGGCAGAAAATAAATGGATAGTCATAGTCCTGGGGGTGAATTCAGTTTCCAGCTGGCTGAGAAAAAAACCTCTCTGATAAGCTGGATCTCCTTCTCTGGTGGTCAGCATGACAGCCCTGATATCAGGACACTCCATAAGCCTAATATAAAAAAGAGAGACAAAATATTTTCTGGATAAAAACTGCAAATCCCAGGATCATTGTTTAACTCCAATGCAACTGGTAGAAGGAGTCCTTTAACATACATTAGCAAAATAAGGGAGCCCCTGCTAAGGAAGGCCAGAGGTTAGCTACAGAACCCAGAGCCTTTCAACATAACAAAGACCCCTTGAAGCAAGCCTCAGTTCCAGGATGAATTAATTCAATTCTTGCTGGCCATGAGGGAAAAAAAAACAAACAACCTTTGAGCTATTAGGGCATCAGTGGTCCTGGCACAAGCTAGAACAACAAGCCCAGCTCTGTTCTCAGTGATTCTGTGCACAGCTGGGGTGGTCTTGCCTGTCCTGGGGCCCTACACGGGGCTGAGGGAAATAGCCCACCCTGCTGCAGTGCTTCATGCAGCACAAGGCAGTTCTACCAGTGAACTCCAGTGCTCAACACCACTGAGAGAACCACTGCCTGGCCTCTGCCGTGATCTTGCCTTTGAGGGTAATTCTGCCCAGCATCTGTGAGACCCTACACGAAGTGGGCACATCAACTCACGACCTTGAGGCAGAGTTGGAATGCCTCTGGCCCCACAGGCGATCAAAACTCAGTTATCTCCTTACTTACCACTTTGGTCTCCCTTTATTCTCTTGCCCTTATATCTTTCCCACCACAGTTGGTCCCAACGGGACAAATTTTCTTTAGTTTTTTTTTCTCTCTTTTGCCTTTTCTCTCCCTCTCTTTCCTTTCATACACCACTGCTGGCTTCTGGGACACTGCCCTCTGCCTAGGGCAACTCAACCCAAATAGCAGGGGGAACTCCAGCCTGCCCTCTCTGGGAACACTTCACACCACAAGGCAGCTGTGACAGCCATCTACAGTGCTCCCAGCTGTTGATAAAACCTCAGTCTGGCCTCTAAGGTGATCTTGCCAATGAGGGCAATTACCCCAGCACTGCTGGGACCCTGCACTAAAAGGTCACACCAACCTGCCACCTTTGGGCAGGATCACCAACTACATTCAGGTGATAAGGGATCAGCTATCTCTTTATTCTTTTCTTCTCTCTTTCCTATCAGAGTCAACATTAGGGAGCATGGTTGC
>NW_022103913.1:1423436-1429866 GCF_000313985.2 Echinops telfairi | reverse complement strand
AAGATAGAGAAACGATGCAACCTATGGAAAAATTAATCTATAACTTATCAAGGGTTTGTGAGGGAGGGGGAAGAAATGGGGAGCTGATCTCAGGGGCTCAAGTGGGAAGAGAATGCTTTGAAAATGATGACAGCAGCATATGTGCAAATGTGCTTGACACACTGGAGGAATGTATGGATTGTGATAAGAGATGTAAGTGCCCCCAATGAAAGTACTTAAAAACAACAACAGCAACTAAAATATTCTTTTGATTTCCTTATGGTTCCTGACAGATAAAGAGTTAGTTTGGAAAGAGATCTTTTGCGGACAAATGTTGTAGTTTTTTAAACTGGTCTCTAATAGCATTTCTTTTGAGACAATTATTAAAGTGAAAAATTTAAACAAGGATGAAATCCTTCCTGCATCATTAGTTGCCACTTATAGATAACTATTTGAGTCTGCCAGGAGTTCTACTGATGCAGTGACTTCAGGATCAGGCTGGTAACCATAGGGTGTAGTTTGAAACCACCAGCTGTTCCATGGAAAACAAATGAAAACTATCTACTCCTCTAAAAAATTAACAGTCTCTGAAACACTAAGGAGTAGTTCTACTCTGACATATAGGGTGACTATGAGTCAGAATCTATTCATTGGCAGTGAATTGGAATTTTAGACGGTTGGCTTAGATAGATATTTTTTCCCTCACTCTTGCTAACACTATTTGCTCCTTCAGGTTATCATAATTTCTACCTGAACTATTGTAATCTCTCCAAAAAAGCAAAACACACTGCCATTGAATTGATACTGCTTATAGTGACCCCCCCCCTTTAGGGTTTCTAAGACTGTAACTGTTTACAGGAGTAGAAAACTCAGGTTTCCTCCCTTAGAGTGACTGGTGGTTTCAAAGTACCACACTATGGCTGCCAGCCTGATCCTGAAGTCACTGTGTCAGTAGAACTCCTGGCAGACTCAAGTAGTTATCTATTAAGTGGCAACTAATGATGCAGATCTGTATCTCAACAGGTATTTGCCTGATGCTGTGCTTGATATTATTATTTCTATTCTTAAAGCCAAGCAACTGCTTTGGCTTTGATTAAAACTGCTGCAAGTAGAAAGAAGTATTAGATTGGAAGCTTCAGTAATATACATTCTCTCCTTGTAAAGTCATACACATGCTCTCCTAACTCTTCAGAGCTGGGGTCTTCAAAACAAGGTGGATGCACATGTTCTGATAAACCACAAGATTTTTTTCCTGAAACACTGTCTATCTTGATGTGTTTTCCTTCCATAAAAGAAAACTTGGGAAAATATATAAGACACAGGAAGAAGCTACAATGCTCATGTCTTGCACCCTTTCACATGCTCATTCAAAATGAGTATTTGCTGCCCCAGAGTCAACACACATACAACAAGCACAGCTTTTGGATTGGGATCTGGGAGCTACACATACTTCAGTGGCTTGGATGTTTGCTGATGCTTCCTCCTATCAAATAACCCACTTTCTTTTTATGTGGTTCATGTGGTTACCATGCAAGTAGGGGGCCCAGAGAGTTTAGAAGCAAAGCAACTGAAATCATTTATTCCAGTATTACTAGTGGCCTGATGGCTTTTTCTTCTACTCTCCAGACTCCTCTTTTACCAAATTTCTTATTCATCCTATATAAAAACCTACTCTAGACACAGCACTGACTATTTAGTTCTCTCAGGTTCAAGGTTTCTGTTCTCTCTTCACTCCAAGAGTTCTCTAAAAGATGGAGAAATCTCCATTGTTATGTGACCATGTCCTGTACAAGAAACTAACAGGGCACCTGTAAAAAGAATGAATCTTTAAAAGGTTGTTTGTTCACACAGAGGAGAATCCTATACCCTCCCCTGATGATTCATGAACTTGCAGACCAGGACTTCCTTCTGTGTAATAAGACTTCTGATCACTTCTTTATACTTACTAAAATGAATATAGCAATTTATTTTTTAAAAACATGTCTTCCAACATTTCTCTCCTTCATATTTAGTTTTTGTTCTAAAATTTAGTTGTTTCATCAGCATAATCTCAATAATTTTTTTTTTCAATTCAGGCATTTTCATTCTGTTACCTATAATTTCAGACTGGTGCTACTCTAGAAACTTTATTGACTATATTTTTAAAGTATCACAAAAATAAATGAGAGTTATCAGAATGTAACTTTACCTTTTATTTTCAGCATTACTTTATATTTTCAGAGCACGTTGCATCTGATGACCCTGTGGGGCATCCTAGAATGTATCATAAATTGATCATGATTTTGAAAGTATGGGTTACTATGCTGTCATTTTTTCTTAGAACCTTACCAGAAGCTTCAGCATTTTTTTAAAACAAGGGGCTCACAAGTGCCTGCATAATTTTTTTAAATGACCATTTTCAACTGACTAATGTTTTAGTAGATCCCAGTTGACATTTGAAGAGCACACTACTGTGTATTGATGGAACATTTGAATAGCACACTACTAGATGAGCTGAACAAAGACAGATTTCATGACACTAACAGGTATAATGAAAGATTTTTCATATATGGAATGGAGGAGAAAAGTTAGGTTGAAAGTTCACTCTAAATGTCCTTCCACAATGTACGTCTTTCCTTCTAAAATAAAGTCACAGATTGTGTTATTTTTTGTTTATTTGTTTACTTCCAGTATGTGAAAATAAACTTTTTTTCCATGATAAGATAGTGTGTTGCAGTGATCAGGACAGCAACAAAATTTCAGAAGTCATTATATAGCTTTATGCAGTCATCATTCAATTTTATATTGCTGTGTACCAAAGATCCACTGGGCCTTAGCAAATAATGTCCTTCAGTGACGTGAATTGAGATAGTCTTATAGGAGCTGGTGGTGATATGCACAGTTCTATCCAAGGCATCTTATGCCAGTGCATTGTGCAACCTATGTGCCATTTTCTTTCTACTTAAGTTTTTTTCTATATTGTAATAATTAATCCTTTTATTCCATTGAATTTACTATGCATACGTACCCCTCATTTTATCAACTATCTTATTTTCTGACATTTCCCCTTTATGAAAATAACCAAATATCTACTATTTTACTATTTTGTGCATTAATAATAAATAGCAATACTCAATTGTGTGGTAGGAAGAAAGACTAATATTGGCTATGATGTTTAAGGTTATGCCTGAACTTATCTAGACCATGATTCTCAGTGTTTTGAGGGTTACATAATAATGCAATTTGGCAACAATATAATGATGTAGCTAGCCATTTTCCCTTCTGTGATCTGATGTGGTAACTTGTATTTTCACATAAGAACCTGGTCTTTTGAACGTAACCATGTTAATATGTGAGGAGTGGGTATAAACTTCTGTGAAAAATTCCCCTATAATATTCTGCTACACATGTTTGATTATTTTAAATATTAAAAAGCTAATATCAACCTTTTTACTACTATAAATTAGCTAGTACCAGCTTTGCAAATTATTTAAATAGATCTGACCTTGTGATGGGTAGGTTTATTCTGCCAACCTGGCCAATAAGAACATGTGGGTTTAATAAGCTCTCAGTTTGATTGGAAGGCAAAGAGATAAATGGCTTAACAAGGCCCATTCCTCTCTCCCTTGCTCTCTGTTGATCAGACCAGCATGTGGCTGCTTTAGCTGGTTCTCTGCCTCAACTTGTGAGCTGGACTACCTGTGGGACAACTCATGGATCGTGTTGCTAAAGTTTGAGATTCCTTCAAGACATGCTTCACCATACTTCTGTGTATATATCGCTTGATTCTGAGGCTGGCGGATTCTGTCTTGCATTGCTTGAGTTCAATATCCCATCTGGGTGTGCTTCAGCTAAGCTCCTGAGCTGCTGACTATTGGTGACCTGCCCTGCTGTTTGCTGCCTGTGGCCAGACTGCCTGCATTTCCTTAGGGAAGCTCAGCTGTCTGTTTCCTTAGCCTTGGACCCAGCAGCCCTTGTGAGTTGAAGAACTTCCAGTATATTAACTGTTCTACAGAATTGAGTTGTACTGGGCCCTTTGTAATGCTGTGTGGACTAATTAGCTGTTTTATTCCTCCATGCTGTCTGTCTGTCTGTCTATCTATCTGTCTATCTATCTATCTATCTATCTATCTATCTATCTATCATCTATCTATCTTCATAAGTATCCTGGTTTTGTTTCTCTAAAGAACCCCGTCTAACACAGAATTCAGTCACCTAGTCTTTGTAACCCTTTGCTGATGTTTCGATCCTAATGCATGAAGACCTCTTGTGTGTCAGAGCTGACGTGTACTCCATAATATTTTCAATGGTTGATTTCCTTAGAAGTATATTTCTGGCCCTTTCTTTGAAGCCACTTCTGGGTGAATTCAAGCAAACTTTTAGTTAGTACTCACACTTTAATGATTTGCACCACTCTGGAATAACCATTGCTTTTGTAACACACTTCCCATTTCCTTATCTTTTTCATTTGGGTAGAATGAAAACAGTGTTACCCTGTTTCCCCGAAAACAGTGTCATATTAATTTTTGCTCCCAAAGATGCACTAGGTCTTATTTTCAGGGGATGTCTTATTTTTCCATGAAGAAGAATACAGTACACATTTATTGTTTATTGTTTTATTAAAAGAGACCTCGCACTTCCTGTCTGCTCTGGCTGCACTGTGGCCAATAGTGAGCTGCACAGTGGTGCCCGCCGCTACGGTCCAGAGTCCAGAGTTATGGTAGCTTTGGGGGCCTTATTTTCGGGGAGGCCTTATTTTCGGGGGGATGCCTTATATTTCATTGAGAAGCAAAACTGTACATAGGTCTTATTTTTAGGGGCAGTCTTACTTTCGGGAAACAGGGTAAATTGAAATGGGAAGTGAGAAAATTGTCTTCTACTTCAGATATTGGTTCTGAAGTTTGCATGCAACAGACTTACCTGGAAAACTGGTTTGAATACTGATTGTTGGGCTCCAGCCTGAGAGTTTCTCAGATGATAGTTTGGAGTAGGGCCAAAAATTTGCTTTTGTAATAAGTTCTAAGGAAAGTTGACATTGCTGGTCTGAAGACGATAATTTGAAAATTTCTGAACTAAGTCAAATGAAATGTTTTCTTTTCATCCTTTTAACCAACCCTTCCCCTTCCATGCTGTTTTTATCATTTTCTATAGACTTATTTCCATCTCTTTAAGTGGAAAGTGACCCTTGGGTCACTGCATTATTAGAAAAAAAATCAAACTCCATGGTTCCTCAATCTTTACCTCTTTAGTGCTCCAGAGATTTCTTATTTATCTTCTGTGCATGTTTTTACAACCTCTATTTGACTCCATATTTGGGATTCCACTGCATTCTTTTCTCCCTTCATGATTCTTTTAAAAATAAAAATTCTGGATTGAGCCAGGTGTTCTCCTTAATGTCAAAATTCTACATGTTCACCTTTATTTTATACAAAACAGTGGATAAGAACTATTTTACAGCGTTCCTGGACCAGATCTCCACGTGCTCCTTCCTCAGGATGAATGGCTGGTATCATTAACCTTTTATTTAGTGTCTTTCTTTCTTTCAGCCTCTATACTTCAGCACAAGTGGTTATAGTCTATGTTGGATAATAAAGCAAACACAAATTTTAGATTGTGTTCCCCCAAATATGTGTAAGAATCTTAATTTATTTCCTTGTGCATTTAATATTTTTAAGAAGTAGGTTATTACTTGCTTTGCTAACTAGATCATACCCAAGTAGGATGGATGCAAAATTCTACAAAAGAACAGCTTAGAGACAAGAACACAAGGGTGGATACAAAAGCCAGTGAAGATTATCAACAATTCAAGGAATTCCTATAACTGCCTATAATGTATAATATGCGTCAAATAATAATGATGGCTATCATTGAACAAAAGAAGTCCTGGTGACCTTAGCACTGAGCTGCTAATGGCAAGTTCTGCAGTTCACCCCCCCACCAGCTGCTGCATGGAGAAAGATTTGTTTCTATAAAGATTTGTAGCCTCAGAAACTCTGCATAGTGTTGCTGGAGTTGAATTCCACTCTATGGAAGTGGGTTTGGTTTCATCATTTGCTATGGCTTTTAATAAGTGTCAGTACTGATGTTTTTCCTTGTCGTCTCCCTTAAACTTGAAAACTCCACAAGGCAGATATAACTGTTTCTATTTTCCATGGATAAAGTGAACATTAAAAATTGGAATACATTTCTTTTTTTAAAAAATAAATCATTTTATTGGGGCCTCGAACAACTCTATCACAATCCATCTATCCACTGTGTCAAGCCCATTTGTACAATTGTTGCCATCATCATTCTCCAAACATTTTCTTTTCACTTGAGCCCTTAGTTTCAGCTCCTCATTTCCCCTCCGCTCCATCGCTTCCCCCATGCTCCCTCCCTCATGAACCCTTGATAATTTATAGATATTTTTTTCATGTCTTATATTGACTGATGTCTCCCTTCACTCACTTTTCTGTTGTCCATCCCCCTGGGA
>NW_022103913.1:1415496-1422538 GCF_000313985.2 Echinops telfairi | reverse complement strand
TACTGCTTTCCTTTCTAATGAGCAGAAAATGAGAGACATTCTTGTTGTTTTATAACACAATTTTACTCACACAAATCTCTTGAAGGCTTAATTAAGAAAATAAAGCCAGCTCATAAAAATGCTATCTACATAATTTAAAAATTTTTAAATTCCCATGATACTCTCATTTCATATTCCCCATTTGGGCTAAGAATAAATGATTATTACATTTTTATAGATTGTTTAAAATATTTTCTGTGTGTTAAAATGGGTTTTGATCTTTCTTTTCTAGAGACAATCAAAATTTCTTATATTGAAGGAGTATATAAAGTGATAAAATAGTCTGAAATAGTTGTGTGCATGTATGTGTGTTTTGTGGGTGTGTATGTGTGCCCATATTTGAAAGGAAAAAACAAAACAAGACTAAAAAAAACCCCAGGTCAAGTTGAGTAACTGGAAATTTGTGTGCTGAATTTATCAGAATTTGGCTTCAAATTCTTCTACTCTTTTAGTAATACACCCAGAGGCATCTTGGAATGAGGAGGCGGAAGCACCTATCAATCAGGTTGCCTATCCCACTCAGCAGAGCAGGTCCTACTGAGAGATCTGTGGTGCCAGAGCCAGGTCAGCTGGGTTTTCCTCCAAGTGCTGATGCTTACCAACTGTCACTTTTTGTGCCTTAGTTTCCACATTTATAAAATTGTTTTAAATAGTTAATAAATTAATATTTGTCAAAATTTTAAAGTAGCAACAAGAACCCAGAAAGCACGAAACAAACCAAAACTTTGAGGCCATCACTTTTAAGTCAAATCCAATACATGGTGCCCTCACATGGTTTCAAATATAACTGCACTCTACAGGATTTAATAGGCTAAAATCCTATGGAAATAGATTTGTTGTGGGTTCAAACGTCTACCCTCCCATTAGCAGTAACTGTGATAACATAGGAGAACCAATATAACAGCAAGTTCAATAAAATAAACATACAGAATTCGCCTTTATACTTATTTCTGGAAGGTGGTCTTGTTCACAAGTCGTTCCTGAATACTAAGTGCAGGGCTTGCCAACTTTTAGCTGCTCAATGCTTTTTGAATGAACAACACTTGAATATTTCCATACTTAGAAACAAGAACCCCACTTATTAACTCATTTCAAATTTTTGGAGAAATATTTTATTTTAGTAATTCAAAACAAGTCCATCTAATTTCTACCCAACATTCCTTGTTCCATATTATATGGAATATGAAACACAAGGGCTTCAGCCTAGTGAATTTTTGGCATCACAGATTTTGAAGATTATTGTTGTGTATTTTAATTCTCAAGAATGTCCCTAAAAGGTATCAAAAGGTTCCAAACACACAAGTATATTTATGCGAATGAGTGGAGTTGGAATGCAAACCCAAAGTCCAACTATAGACAATTGGATATCGCCCCATAGAAGAGTTATAAGAAAGGAATGATTCAACCAAGGTGTAATATAGCACCAACAAATCACACATCGTTCCTATAGTTCCTGAATGCTCCCTCCCCACACTACCATGACCCAGTTCTACCCAGAGAACACACATTATATAGATAAGAGCTCTCCACACATGAATTCAGGACAGATATGCCCCTCAAGAACAGTACTGAGAGTAGTGATATCATGAGGGAAGGGGGATGGTCACAGAGGGGGGAGGGGGAGAAGGGGAAGCCCATCACAAGGTTGGATATATAGCCCCCCCCCCATCAAAGGGGGGTTAATAACAAATGTGCGTGAAGGGAGACAATGGACGATGTAAGATACAAAATAGTAATAACAATATATAATCAATCAAGGATTCATGAGCGTGGGAGGGTGAGGGGGGGAGAGAGGAGCTTATACCAAGTAGAAAATGTTTTGGAAATGATGATGGCAATATATGTACAAATATGCTTGATACAATTGATGTATGTAATGTTATAAGAGCTATAAGAGTCCCCAATAAAATGATTCTTAAAATGTCCCTGTAATCTAGAATTTAGACATCTTATAGTCTCAATCCCCAACATTCTTCTTATAGATTTTTCCTTCCTGTAGCTTTAGTCTACTGGCAAAATAATTGAGCTATGTGAAATCCACAACGTAGCATTTACCAGTGTAGGGACTTTTGATCACCAAACAAACAAACAAACAAACAAACAAAACCTTGCCGGACCTTGCTCTATTTCCTAACTAACAAAGTTAATTAATGTTCTCTTTTTTTAATGGTTGGCAGGAGTTTCATGTGGTAACCACAGGTAAACCAAGTAAACTATTATCAAAATATATAAATTTCGGGTTTGGGTATATTGTTTCCCTTTTTCTGTAAATTGGTAAGCCAGAGCATTGTGAAGTGATTCGGACTTTGGAGTTGGGTTGATGTATGTTTCCATCATGAATTATTTTGCCATCTTCTGGAACTATAGATGACATTATATATGACATATTCTGCTGCTGTTCATAAGGTTTTCAGTGGCTCCAAGTGAACAAAATAGTCCTGCTTCTAAGACAGAAGAGCTGTGAGATGGTATCAAGAATATCATACATGAAGAAAGCAAAAAACCATTAAAAAGACAAGAAAAAATTAAAGTGAATGTCAGAAAAGACTCAAGTATGTCCTTGAATAAAAATTAGCTAAAACAAATTATGGAATTGATAAGTAAAATCACTG
This sequence comes from Echinops telfairi, assembly GCF_000313985.2. Taxonomy (NCBI): domain Eukaryota; kingdom Metazoa; phylum Chordata; class Mammalia; order Afrosoricida; family Tenrecidae; genus Echinops; species Echinops telfairi. The sequence goes on along the minus strand of NW_022103913.1, from coordinate 1,419,887 downwards.
AACAGAAGATTCCAAAAGGCAGGCCAAGAAGACAAAGTCAAGTACTATAATTTGTAAAGACTTGGTATGACATAGCACAAAAGTAGAGACATTCAGCATTTCTCAATCTGAAAGAACAGAAGAGAAAAATTCAAGCCTCCATTTCTAGACATTTTCTTTCTACCTAAGCTCTTGGTATCGGATCCTAATTTTTTTTCTCCCTCCCCTCTGATGATGACAACATATATACAAATGTGCTTGACACAATGAATGTATGGATTCTTATAAGAGCCATAAGAGCCTCCAGTAAAAAAATTTTTAAAAAAGTCTATGACCTAGATGGAAGATATGTCAAGAAACAATAGCCTGACATTTTAATGTAGCTGTTAAATAAATGATTCTGTGATTTTTTTGTACCAATATAAAACAAAGAAAAGTCAAGCCTCAAATTGAAATACTGAAGGATTCTGTGGCAAAATATTGAATGATGTAGACATTTAAAAATATGAGTACACAGTCACTGTACCAAAATAATTGATTCAAATAGTAGTTCTATTTCAAAACTAGTATGTGATATGTGTATGTGATCAAATAGTAGTATGTGATCAAGAACCAATGGTACTGCAAGAAGTCCAAGCAGAATTGGAGGCATTCGAGGTAAACAAGGCTCCAGGAATTGACAAAATACCCAGTGAAATGTTTTAATAAGTGGAGGCAACATTGGAAGCACTCACTTGTCTATGCCAAGAAATTTGGAAGACAGCTACCTGGCCAACCAACAGGAAGCGATCCACATTTGAACCGCTTAGAAGAAGATGTGATTCAACATATTGTAGAAATTACTTAAAAATATCTTTATTATCACAAACAATTAAATATGCTTAAGATATGCTAAACACCAGTTGCAGTAGTATATCCACAGGGAGTTGCCAGAAATTCAAGCTGGATTCAGAAAAGGACATGTCATGAGGATATAATTGTTGACATCAGATGGATCTTGGCTGAAAGCAGAGAACACCAGAAACGTTTACTTGTGTTTTATTTACTATGCAAAGACATTCACCTGTGTGGATAATAACAAAATATGGATAGTATTGAGAAGAATGGGAATTCCAAAACACTTAATTGTGTTCATGAGAAATCTGTACATAGATCAAAATGTGGCCATCCAAACAAGGGATTATTGCATGATTTAAAATCAGGAAATGTATACATCAGGGCTGTATCATTTCACGATACTTATTCATTTGTAGTCTGTGCAATTTATCTGAGAAGCTAGACTATATGAAGAAAGATGAGGCATTGGGATTGGAAGAAGGCTTATTAACAATCTGTCTTATGATGGTGACACAATCATGGTTGCTGAAAGTGAGAACTTGAAGATTTGTTGGAAAAAAGGACTGCATTCTTCAGTATGCTTTGCAACTCAATACAAACAAAACCAAGATCCTGACATCTGGACCAATTGATCACATCATGGTAAACAGAGAAAATTGAAGTTGTCAAGGATTTCACTTTGCTTGGATCCACAACCATTGCTTAAGGAAGCAGCCGTCAAGAGTAATGTGCTATAGAGGACCTGTTTAAAGTGCTGTAGCACACAGGTGTCATTTGAAGGACTAAGGTGACCCTGACCCAAGGCATGGTATTTTCAATCGCCTCATCTGCATGTGAAAGTTGAACATTGAATAAGGAAGACTGGAGAAGAATTGATGGATTTGAATTACAGTGCTGGCAAAGAATATTGAAAGTACCATGGGTTGCCAAAAGAACAATTAAATCTTCCTGGAAGAAGCACAACCAGAATAGAATGTTCCTCAGAAGAAAGGATAATGAGACTTTGTCGCATTTGGGCATGTTATCAGGAGGCACCGTTCTCTGGAAAAGGACCTCAGGCTTGATAAGGTAGAAAGGCAGCAAAAAAAGAAAGAAAGGTAGCTCTTAACAAGATGGATTGATACAGTGGCTACAACAATAGGCTCAAACATAACAATTGTGAGGAGGGTGCAGGGTGGACAGTGCTTCATTCTGTTGTGCATCTAGGGCTTCTTTAAATAAGCACCGATTGGATGACACCTACCAACAATGTTGTCATAGAGTGATGCCTAAGCTTCCGCAGGTACTTACAAGAATTATGGAAAATAATGTAGTTGAGCACAATTAGCTCAGTACTTGCTGCATAGCAGAGCACCTAATAATGGTAGTTATCTCAACTGTGCATTTTTAATATCTCTCGGGTTCTTTGACTTCAATAGACCTTAGTCAGTCCCTGATCATTTCTCAACTAGAAGATAATGTTTATTTCTCTCTCTACAGTATTTCCTCTTTATTGCTCTCAGAGCTATGTTTTTCATACATAGATTTTGCCAATCATTAACCTGCTTTGAATCCTTTGCTGACATTCATTTGCTTAAAAGAAAAAGCCCTTTTTTACCCCATGAAATACTTGACCTTCTCTTTCAATGTTTCTTCCTGGCGTCATACCCAGCCATTCTTTTTACTTATACTTCCATCACATTAGACAAGCAGGCAATACTGGCATATGATAGATACTTTCAAATCTTTAGGTGTTTTTTCACAAATAGTTTCTTTAATTAATATTGGCTTCTACTCTGCTTTACAATTACACTTTGGTTTAAAGAAGTCTTCCTATTCAAATTGATTCAAATTCCACCTCCTCTATAAAGCTATCCCCAGGTTTCCCAGAAAGAATTCATTACTTGCTTTTCCATATTGGCATAACACATTTTTACCTCCTTGGACATCTAAACAATTGTATTTTAGCTCCTTATGTTTATTTGTAGTTTGTAATTATGTTTCATCTAGTGGGTGGCAGCTACAAAATATCCATTCTCTCTTGTGTCTGATCTTTTCAATCTTTCAACCAATCAGAGGTCCTATTTTGTGTAAAAATGGAGATAGACAAATGAATAACCACCAGATATGTGAGAACCTAAGTAAATATTCTAACTAGAGAGACAACATATATGAAACGCTAATTAATGTGCATTACTGGTATTATTGTACATTTGCACAAATGATTGCACATATTTTACAGTTTTATAAACTGCAACCCCCTCACCATTAGATTGCTATGCACACGATATCTGCTGTACGTGTAAACACTACTCGTGTTGTAAATGTGAGCACATTATTTGAAGACAAAAATACAGCAATCCAATTAATCTTTCTGTAGAGCCCCCTAAAATGGGCATTACAAATGTACTTCATTGCTTCTAAGATACACCATATGAGCATTTGCTGCATAGCAAACTAGTCCAAAACTTAGTAGTCTGAAACTTTTATTGAGTTTACAGTTTGACAGGGTGGTCCTGATAATCTGGGTTGGACTCAGGTGATGGCAAGTTGCCTTGCTCATGCATCTATTGTCAGATGAGGGATAGGCTGGGTGCTGTGTGATGTAACAGGGCTTCAGTGAGGAATTAGTTGGTGCTGTCTACACAATCTGTCATCTTTCCAGCAGATTCCAAATAGCTAAGCCATCATCATGTGGATTCCAACTAAAAGCCACCTTATGGAACATGCTAAATCTTCCGTGGGTTTCTGAAAAGACTGTAAATCTTTATGGTAGCTGAAAGCCTCATCTTTCTCTCTGGAAGCAGTTTACCATGTTGAAGTGCTGACCTTGTGCTTAGCAACCCAATGTGTGACCCACTATGCTTGCAGAGATCCTTTGGAGCAGAGGAGCTGAGGTTTATTATTCTGGAAGTAGCTGACTTCCATGAAAGCACCTATAAATGCACAAGGCCTCTTAAGCCTAGATTGAAAATGGGCCAGCCATCATATCTGCCATGCTAGATTGGCCTGGACAAGTCAAGAGGAAAACTGAGATTCATGTTGTAGATAAATAAGACTTGTTGGCAGGAGAAGCTGCAAACCTATGTTGCTAACAGGAACACAGGGGAGAAAAGATGGGGCGGGGTGTGCAACCAACCAATCGCACACCCTTTTCTCATGGTGACATCGCTGACATTGATTTGTGCCTTAATATCAGTCCTATCATAGAGAGGCATCAGCCTAGATTTCCCAGATTTTCCAGAGAAGATTTAGATTTGCTTCTGCTAATCATCTGGAGTATGAACATTCTAAGCCCAAATTCAATAAAATTTTCTTAAATTACTGGTGTGATATTTCAGATCACACCAGTAACACAACTAAGTCTCTTGAATTATTTTACTACTGACTAAAATTTTATACTTTTAGGTGATATATTCCCCTCCTACCAACCTTTTATCAGTACCAATATTGAAGAGACGTAGTTTTTGAATACTCGTGTGTGTGTGTGTGTGGGGGGGGGTGTGTGTGTGTGTGGCATTTTTCTCATTTTCTTAGCATTTAAATCATAGCCCTTTTGTATATCTCCATTACACAAAATTCTCCTTTAAACTCCC
>NW_022103913.1:1413515-1415396 GCF_000313985.2 Echinops telfairi | reverse complement strand
TAATCAAAGGCATCTTAAATCAAAAGGTGGTATTATCTCAACTTTAAAATGAGGACTTCGAACCATGATAAGTTAAATTAATTGGCCAAAGGCTGCACTTACATCGCTGTTAATAGAAGGTGTATTAGTCTGGGTAGACTGCAGAAACAAATCCATAGACACTCATGTGCATAAGAAAGAGCTTCATGTACAAGAGCAGTTGAATATCGAGAAAACATCCCAGTCCAGCTGAAGTCCATAAGCCCAATATTAGTCCACATGTCTGATACCAATCTATAAAGTCATCGTCAGACTCATGAAACTCATCTGCTGAAACCAAATGCAGGAAGATGACAGGCCAGTGTGTGGATAGTCTTCTGGATCCAGTGGTGGAAGAAACATCTCAGCCCTGGCATGGGTCTCCACGTGGCTCCTTCAGGTCCAGGGCTCTCACTGCTATAGATCCATGTGTTTTGTCAGTAGAGAGTCTCTCAGGGAGTGAGTGTGTGTCCTGCCCTCAGCAAGCTATTTTGCTCCTTAGCACCTCCAAATGAGGTCATCAAGCTGTGATCTGATTGACAGGCTAAACTCCACCCTTAATCCTCTTAATTCCTTAAATTCCTAATCTGCAAATTGACACCAGATTATGTAACTACAACAGAAGGACTTAAATTCATATATTCTGTCTTCAGAACGTTTACTACTAACCACTGCCATCATTGAATCTACAGAACTGAATATTTAATTTTTTAAATGCATAATCTTTAGATATTTGGCTACATTGCCCCTTTTATCACCAGTCATCTTAAATTATTTCTGAGAGTAATGAGGGATGCATTTTAATTTATGTAATATGTGCATACATTCATAAAAGATAAAAAATAAATAATGTGATTTACCTTTTACATTTCACAATATTACACATTGTCTTATTAGTGTTTTACTAGCAATTTTTCTATCTTTATCTAAAGTTGAAATTCTCCCCGAGACAATCAGGCCCATCATGTTATTTTCTTCTCTAATAGCTATGTCTCTCTGCTAAAATTATGTCTCTTCAGAACAAAGGACACAAAATATAATGTTTTGACTCACCTAAATTCTTTAATTCAAATAATTCACGACTATAAGCAACCAGTAAAAATTAAGTAAAAGGGTAATTAATTCAATTCCCAATAAACAGAACATATTTAAAACTTACCTATGAAATCTGTGATATTAAAATTTTAATATTTTGTTTTTAATTTTGCCAAGAAAGAATTACTTCATTGCCCTAAGGATTTCTTTTTCTTTTTCATCTAGCTTTACAGCTTAGGAATATTAAGCATTTTGAAAGGGTATTTCTTACAAGCTGAAATAAGCTATGAAATATTTGCCAATAAACAACCATAAGAGTTTCTCAATCTGCAAACCAACGATGGGATATTAAATATTTTTAAATCCCACAAAGTTTTTCCTCTGAGCTGCTAAGTTTTCTAAAGAATTCTATTGAAATAATTCTCTCCAGTCTCCATAAGATCCCTACATTTCATAAATAAAGGTAATATATTTCCCCCTATGCTGTAAATAAATATAACATTTCTTATTGAAAACAAAAAGTAAACATATGATGCTTTTTTATCATCAAGCTATAAGGAGACCCCATACAGATTTTTCACTACCTACAAATAGCGAGACTTTGGTTATAGAAGACAGCCATATGCTTCTCAGTCTGGCACCTGGGTATGTGTGGGCTTTTAGCTTGCTTCCTATTGGATATGTGCATGATCAGGCTATAATGCTAATAAATAAGACAAGTAGTTTAGTGTCTCTTTTATTCCTTAAGTTGATTTTTGGGCATATTTAATGAAACAGACTTAGGAGCTGACATATGCTATATCCATGTTTCATTTTGGGTACATAAAA
>NW_022103913.1:1369832-1412852 GCF_000313985.2 Echinops telfairi | reverse complement strand
CTTTTATTCCTTAAGTTGATTTTTGGGCATATTTAATGAAACAGACTTAGGAGCTGACATATGCTATATCCATGTTTCATTTTGGGTACATAAAATTAGACTGTGCCAGCATATATATTTGGATTTAATTGAACTATCATAGTGTAGAATAATTCTGGGGAGAAAAAGAATCTCAATCTTCAGAAATGTGATTAAGTTAAGCTGGAAATTAATTCCTTCCATCCCTGTATCAGTTTGCCACTCCTTCACTGAAAGGTAGAATTTAATTCTTCATTTTGCCAGTCTGAGCTAATCCCAAGAACTGCATTTATCAGTAGAATCTAACACAAGTGGAATTTTAGGACTTGTGGACCCAGGACTTATGAGGACTGGGAACTTCCTTTTGCATTTGCTTTTTGAATGCTCCTTCTTGGAACCCAGCCACCGTAATGCGAGAAAGCCATAGTAGTCGTACTCAGAATCCATGGAGAGCAGAACCAGGGGCTCTAGCAGACCGGAGCGAGCTCCCAGCTGGTAGCCAGTACCAGCTCGCAACTCTATGGATAAGGCCATGTGGAGCTTCAGCCATCTCTCCACCCCAATCCATGCCATGTGAATCACAAAGCCACTGAGCCAACTAAGAGAATCATAAGAAATAAGTGTGTTTTGTTTTTTTATAAACCACCAAATTTTCTAATCATTTGTTATACATCAATGGAATATAAAAGAAATCTTTTAAAAATTCATTCAACTGCTGTGAGTGGTTGGTTTTCCCGTGAGTAAATTCTGCATCATGGAAAAGAATTCCTTCAGACATCAGAATAATTACAATTTGATGTGAGGGAGCAAAGAAACCAAAGTACAAGAGAGTGCTGGGAGGTTTGGCATTTCTAAACACGTAGTTCCTTGTGGTTAATGTAAGGTAATTTTGGCGCTATTCGACAGATATGGCCTGTACCATGCCTTCAGGATTGAAGAGAAAGGATGCCTAGCTCATTACTCCCCAAAAATGTATGCCTCCCTTTTAGCCATCACCACACCAAAAAGAGCAGAATGCAAAACACAACTCTCTTCATCAGAGTAAATGTATACTTCCCTCCAAAGGTGAAGAAACCTCCAGCGGCCTATTCAGCTTGATCACTAGCTCACTAAAGAACCTTGATCTTGTCCTCTTCCTTCCAGAAGCACTCATTCTGTTTCCACTAACCAGTCTTGATTTCTTCTTCTTCTTCTTGTCCTCCTGTTCTTATAGAAGGGAGCCCCTTTGGCACTTTCAGAAAACCCCCAGTGACTCCTTGGGAGAATGAAAAATCTGACTGCTCCTGTGAAGATGTATAGTCTCCGAATGGTGCCACGATGAGTAGGAATTAATTAGATGGCAGTGGGTTGGGTTTGGGTTTGGCTGTTCCAGAGAGGAATTTTGAAATTCCAATTTGGAGAAGACATGTTGAGAAGACCTACCCTCAAAATTATAACCTCAAGTCAGTTGTGTCCAAGACAAGCATCTATTTGACTTTCCGTTTCAGTTAGCATTACTGAGCTTTTATATGAAAACAGTCAGGCTTTCTCTTTTCCCTTTCTGTTTTCAGCTGTTACACAGAAGCATTCTCGTTTCTATTTGAATTGCATTTTCTGTATCCTAGGCAACTCCTCCCCACCACACTCCACCTCCCACAACCTGTCATAAAAAGACAGCCTCAGTATTTTCATTTGTAAATTTTTATCAGAATAGTTTTAGATGGTTGATGTTTTCTGATTAAATTAGTCTGTTCATATAGATAAGGACATTTCTCTTTCAAAGGGAAAATGTCTTTGTATCTTTTACTGTAATATCAACAAAGCTTTCTTAAATTACATCCCACTGAATTTCAGGTTGAGCCTTCTTCTTAGTCTTGAGATTTTGCTGGATTGATGAAACTTTTCCTTTATTAAAATTTAATTGCAAATTCTCAAGATGCTGAGGCATCTGAACTTACCTATGAAAATCTGTGACGTTAAAATGTTAATATTTTGTCTTTTAATTTTGTAAAGAAAGAATTACCTCATTGTCCTAAGCATTGCTAAGAGATGGGAGTCATTGGAATATTTTCACCGTGCCATGGTCAAACTGCTACACAGTTAAATATTTTGGCAATGGCTACTCCCTCCCATATCTACCAAACCAAAGTCACTGCTGTCCAGTGGACGCAGACTCAGAGCAACCCGAGAGGACAAAGAATAATTGGTGCTTCAGGGTTTCTGCAATTGCACATTGTAACGGAAATAAACTGCCTCATCTTTCTCCCTGGAGTAACTGGTGGGTTAGAACCACTGACTTAACTTACCATCCCAAATGTGATCCCTTTATTTTTCAAGGTCTTCCACTGGTCTGATTGAATAGCCATATGAGGATGCTTTAATGGATCCTTTGTTAACTCTTGCTACTGGCTAACTTACACAGTAAATGAACAGTTTAGTGAGGACTTCTTGCACCTAAAGGTATTAATTGTAGGAAGTAACTTTTAAGAATGCCAGTGTCGATTAGGACACCCAGAGAGGTCTGACATGAAGAAATAAAACTAAAATAAGGATATCATATCCTGAGAAACTTGCCTATTATAATAAAACTAACACAATATGATATTAAAAATCATTGAAGTCCATTAAGTCATCATAAAACAATTTATGCGTTATTGGTACAAGGCAAAAATCTTAAAGCCAATATACCAAAATCAATTTTAATTGCAAAGAAGATTTTATATATTGACTCTACTAGCAGCAGCCAAGTTATTTGAACATTGAAATTATAAAATTATATAACACCAAATACCTAATTATGGTTTGTTTGGGGTTTTTTTAGTCACAAACTATGGTGAATATTTTGGGGATTGAGGTGGGATATGGGATATTCAGAACTATTGATGATGTGTAAAAGTAATTGCAAAAACACAGTGGTTGTAAACTATCAGTTCTTTTTTAAATAAAAAAGATAGGAGAAATGAAGATGATCTTCCAGATATTTAAAAATAAAAATGAACCTTGCAGGAAAGTTCTTGATCAGTTTAAAAAGAGAATAAATTAATATCTTGGCTAATTTGTTGAAATGTGCAGATCTCAAATATGGAGAGAAGCCTATTTGAAGAACTGGCACCCTTGGATATAGAGAGGTCATTTCTATACATCTATTTCTATACTATACAACACATAAATTTGCAAAATGCTACTATTTTGTGATGAATTTCTTGAACATTAATAAGAGTCTTCAAAAATAGCTCTTGTCAGTCTACCAGGGTTCAGTGTAGGTTTTATCAACCCATACTTCTTAGTAGTAAGATTAAAAAAGAAACAAACAAAATCTGTATGACACAAAATGATCAAACTGCATATTTGATCTCAATATTGGTACAAACCGATGAAAAGAATATATTTTATCTATGAAAGAAGATGCAATTAAGAATGCTTTGTAGTAACACACCACAATTAACCCCAATGTAACCATAATGTAGCAGTTAACTTAGATGTAGCCATTTTAACAATGTAACAGTGTAACAATGTAATATTTAATTAATTAGCCTGCATGTAGCCATTTTGTATTGACCCAAGTGTGGTCACTTTGTAACCACTGTAATTTCTTTTGTAACTTCTGTAACTGCTGACCCTTTACATTTATTTCTGAAGTTGCTGATGTTGCTTGTAACCCCCTGGATTAGTCTGGGTAGACTAGAGAAACAAATTCATAAACACTCCTATGAGTATATGGAAGAGCTTTATATACAAGAGCAATTGAATATTGAGAAAACATCTCAGCCCAGTCCAGATCAAGTCCATAAGTCTGATATTAGCCCATATGTCCAATACTGATCTATAAATTCTTCTTCAGACTCAGACACATGCAATGATGCTGAATGCAGCAGGAAAGTATTGTGGATCCGGTGGCTTTGTAAGCATCTCAGCACTGGCAGGGGTCTGCAAGTGGCTCCTCCAACTCAGGGCACTAGAGTGGCTCCATGTGTTTTGTCAGCTGCAATGTCTCCCAGAGAGTGAGTGTGTCCTGCCTCCAGTGAGCAATCTATCTCCTTAGTGCCTCCAAATGAGGTTCTCAAGCTGTGACCTGATTGACAAGCTAAACTCCACCCCTTCACTCTTAAGTCTCAAATTGACAACAGAGTATACTCCCCATTTTGCCTTATAAGTGCCTATATTTCCATAAAGCATGACGCCACCTGCCCTTGTGCCTTGCTTATGCTACAGTAAAAAAGCACCCCTCTTTTAGCACTCAGGATTGAGGGTGAATTAAGTTCTAACCATGCCTTGACCGCTGGGTAATCAAGGATAACTCTAATTATAATTGTGTATGGGTTAACTGATCTCATACAGTTACTACATTTGGAGGTTCCCAACAAGATTTTCCCCATGCAAAGGTGGGTACTGAACCTGCCCAACATGGAGGGCTGCCCAGGAGATGTGCTCCCTGAAAATGTTCCAGGGCCCTAGGTTAGATCCTCATGTCTCAGGTGACCTTGGACGAGCTGTCACCTTCCAAAAGCCTAACTGGTAAGTAGAATGGTCCTCAGTTCTGGAGAAATAGTAATTTCCAATGAGAAAATCTCCTGACAATGATTCATAGAGGTGTGATGTCACCAGAATCCTGACAGCCTCAGTGGGAGGAAATTGTTTAAATTCTGTATGACTGGTGTGAAGGTGTGTGTGTGTGTGTGTGTGTGTGACCAGCCACAGTACTCTGTGATTAGTCCATGCATCTCCAAGGCTTCAGCTACAGAGTCTGGATGGGATCCCACCTGATTCCATAATGACATTGTACAACCTAATGGTGATTCCCTTTCCTCAGAAAGTGCACCAGGACAAGGGTTTATATGACTATACCCGAGAAAAAATGCACCTGAAGTACCAACAGTGGTCACAGACAGAAGACCACCTGCTTGGTTTCCTTTGGAGGCTCACCTCCCTTGTTTATCAAGCGCTATTCTGGGAAGGATTTCCCTCTTAGGTTTCTATTGCACATGTGCTGCTCTCTTCTTCCCTTTTATCCAGTCCTTCCCAGTTTATGTCACTGTAACTTCCAGGGTTTAGTATGTTCCTCTTTCTTCTCTCCTGTGACCTTCATGGCACCCATACTCTTGTCTTGATTCTCTCAAAACCTTCTCTTCTTTACTCTGGGAACTCTCCTTACAAGGGACCTCCTTTGAGTTCCCTGCTGACAAATCAAACTTTTATAACTTCTGTCTTCCTTTTCTGCTTTAACTCCACTCACTCCTAACTAGCCTGCTAAGATTGCAGCCATTTACTCCTATTGCTGGAGAGACATCTCATTCCTAGCCCCCTCCACATTTTTTTTTGTCTCAAAGGAATACTTTTGCAAAACATTCAACTTAAAAGTGAAAGTTGACAAATACTCTGTGACATCTCTGAGTTTCCTCTAATTACCACCCATCCCCTGTACTTATGCCCATCTCCCAGCCAGAATCAAATATTTCCTGTGTTTCTTGTTACAAGACTTGAAGCAATACACAATTTCTCCTTTTTGGTTATGTCATGAATTCCTCTCTTTCCTGTGGAGTCTCCTTCTGCAAAACTCCTTCTTTAACTTCCCATCAGACAAATTCAATTTTAAGTTCTTATGTTTCTTTCTATTACTCCAATAATGGGTACCACCCCTTCCTGGCCCCATATGTCCCTTAATTGTCTCATTAAAATTTTCTCTAAGGCTTTAGCTGCTGATTATGAAGTCAAGTTCTCCCCTGGACAGCTACATACCCTCTATGAACTTGAGTGGTCCATTAAAAAAATTTAGTACCCATCGAGGGAACCTTCGACCCCTCCACAGTTGCTAGGGTCTGGGCTTTGGTCACTGGCAATCCCTACCAGTTCCCATATATTGACCAATGGCTTGCCCTAGTGGAATCTCCCCCTCCGTGGCTAAAAGCCTGTGTAGCATCAGCACCCCAAACCTGAATTGTACTCTGTAAGACCTGTCATCCAACTTCTAAACCCAAGGCTCCTGTTCTCTCTTTTTCAGCTTCCAAGAATCTTCTCCCTAAGGAAATAGAAGGAAAAAAACAAAACAAAACAAAAACACAAAAATTTATTACTGTTCAATTAGCCTAAATTTAACCCACAGGTGCTAAAAAAAAAAAAAGACAATGAGTGTTGTTTTGCAACTCTGTTTGGCCCAAGTCCAATCTAAGTTATAGGAAATTCTGGAGGCCAAAGCATGGCACACTCTTCTCCTCTATTCTAACAGAGTTAAAGCTGTTCTGCAAAGGGGTGGGAAAGTAGGTTAAATATACAGGCATTATTCCTTTTAAAAGACAGTGAATTCCTTTGTTCCCAAAGCACCACAGACCCTATAAAAGGCCCAGTGTCAGGAGCTCTTTAGCCCTTAGCCCAACTATAATGCCTTCTAATAGTAAACCTACTCAGCCAGAGGGAGAAAAGGGAGCCCATACACAATTCTACCTTTAATAGAGTAAGCTAAGGTACCCCAAAATATCTATGCCCTCAACTGATCCCACATGAAATAATAATAATAATCATCAAGTGGGCATAGAAATATTTTCTAGTCTATGGCAAAACTGGAAAAAAGTTTATCCAATTATTCTAAAGTAGCAACCACTAATCAGGAGGCCAATAAAAGTTCTGTAAGCTTCTTAGAATGGCTGGAAAATGACCCCCAATAAACACACTATGTTATATTTAAACTCAATATAAAGGGAAGCTCATACTAAAAGACAAAATTTTCACACAGGCTACAGCAGACATTCAGAAAAAGCGCCAAAAGTTAGTGCAAGAGCCTGAAAAAGCTATGGTAGACCAAATTGTTATTATGCCAATGCTATCTTTTATATAAACACAGGGAGCAAAAAGCTTGGGCTCAGAAGGATGAAAAAGAGAAATGCTAGTCATGCACATTCTCTGGCTACCATCGCTAATCAGGGCCTATTCCAGGTTCCAAAGGCCCTTGCATAGAGTGTACTTCTCTGGGCAAAGAAATGCCCAATAAAAATATACCTCCATAGGGCCATGTTATTGTTAAAAGCAGACTTCCCGCAGGCAGCACCCTCTTCTATGGGAAAGACCCCAAAAGAAAGTAGTCTGCTGGCAAGCCTGCAAAGGCTAACTAAAGACTAAAGCAACCCAGCTGGATGGACCAGCAGCAAAGACTTGCTGTCCCTGATCTGGAACCCAGGATACACATGGACGTGGCAGGTCGGCCAGTGATTTGTTTTCTAGCTGGTGCTGTCTCCTCTCTCCTAACCTTCTTCCTCAAACTCCAAGCAGTAGCTTCACATTTAAAATTAACTTATCATCCCCACTGAGCTTGAAAACCTCAATCCTCAGAGCAAGTGATAAATAAATCAATAGAAACAAGTGAACTGGAAGAAAAAAAAGTACGGCCGGTAGCTCTCTTAGTCTTAGAATTGCTCCACCGTTTAAGCCCTAATAAAGTTTTACATAGGCATCCTTTCCCTCATAACAGAGCTGTTTGTAAATACCAAAGTGTTCTTACTACAATAATAAGCCATACAAGTAGCTCAATGCCAAAAGACATTCTGTCAATATGGATTTATCCAGACCCAAAGGTACGCTGCCGACCTTGTGCCTTTCTAAAGACATACTTCTTATAAAACTTTTTAAAAATAGGTTCCCCAGACCCCAGCTTCAGCCAGCCTGCAAGGGTCCTTTCTCAGTAATTTTATCTAACCCTACTGCCAAAATCTAGATAAAGGTGTGTAGATCCACCATTCATGAGTAAAGCTGTAAAAACCATTGGAACTGGCCCCTTCAAACTCAAATCAAATAATCCAGTGTTAAAGTACCTCCTGAAAGTTCCTTTGATATCTTCCAGCATAAAATTAACCCAGATTTCAGTAAGCATTGCCATCCCATAGCTCCGGCCTTAGCCTTGCCTAAAAGCTTCATCTGCTTTGTCTCTTCTGTAAGTGTAGCGTTGGATGACGATGCAGGGCAGAAATGAAGACACGGACATGGGACATGTGGTTTGACACCAGCGAAGGGCTTACACCTCTGTGCTGGGTGTAGCCCAGATGGCTGCCCTGCATGGTCTTTTATTTTCTCAGCTAGCTAAAGCATGGGTTAGAAAGCACGTATGCACTTTCTCAAAGTCAACAAGGAACGAGGGAGCAGACTAAGCACTAGGTTCTCATAAAAAATGGCCTCATCAGGAGACTCAAGGTTTTAGTCCTTGGGAAGGAGCACAGCGCCCTCGGACAGGTCCTGCTCCCAGAACTGCCTCCAAGCCGTTTGCAGCCCAGATGCCCAGAACTTCCCTCGTGTGCAAGGATATCTGGTGTCCATGGAAACGGTCCACTGCCTTTAGCCTTCGTGGCCAACATTTCCCCCTTTTTAATTTTGCTGAAGAGAATGAAGCATGATACAAGATAGGGCATTTTGTTGCTCAATTGTGGTTTGCTTTCTGCAGAGCTTTGCTGTTACTAAATGAAAAGAAAAACAGAAAATCAGTCCTAACAACCCTCCAGTAGAGGGCCTTGATGTTGGCTGAAGGATTCATATCCCGAATGCCATCCACCATACTTTGTACCAAATCAAAATCACTCAATTTATGCGACTGTTTTTGGTATGTCATGGAAATGTCTTTTTTCAATCTGGCTATATCAGAGGTCAAATTATGATGCCCTACAAGATGCCCTCGAATCCTATACCAAGGGAACAAACTTTCATCATATGTCAATGGGGTAACACAAAAGGTAGAATCATTCCAATCACATTTTAAAGACATTTGTCGGTGTAGACTCGACGATTGATCTGAAGTCATGTCTACAGCATGCTGCAAATCGGCAATTGGGAGTGGCAATTTCAGAATCTATCTGCCTTTGTGATGACCACAAGGCTTCTGCGTCTTTATGCCAATTTTGGACAAACTCATGGTTTGAGCTGTTTGATAGAGGCCAGTTCCTGCAACTGCTGTGGTGGCCGTGATGGCTATGAGTCCCAAGGGGGCTGCAAAGATGAGTCCTATCGTGTGCTTAGTGCGCTTGCGCACGACTTCCACAAGTTGCTGGATGAACATCATGGTAGTGGAATCCTGTCGTGGCCGGTCCATTACTGTTTGTATCCAAACTCATGTTCCAGCCTTTAAAATATACATGCTATCTCGACTTTGGCTAAAGGGAAGAGTATGACTTAAACAAGTATGTAATTGACACTGATTACAGTTTTTATTTCCCCAAGATACTCATTCTAGATAATAGGGCCTATAAGAAACAAATAAGGCAAACGAACACAAGCTTGAATGTAATGGGTATCATTAAGAGTAAAAGATAATGTAGAAATGTTATCAGAAAAGTATAAATGCCCCAACCATCCTCTCAAAGGATGAAATGAAGCACCAATCTTCTAGAGGTGAGGTTGTGCAGGGTGGTGAATTAAGTGAGGCCATGGCAGAGCAAAGCCCCCTCCATGCTGCACAATGGTATTCTTAGCAGCAGTGCTGATTTCATGAGCGGTGCCACTGTGCTGCCACCGAAGGCCTTTCCCATGATGCTTTTCTCGGGCAGAATCAGTAATGCTCCATGGGAAGTATTAGTAAAGACCCGTGGTTTCTCTCCTCTGCACTGTGTCCATGCACCCATTCACTTAAACGTAAGACCCTAGGTATGTGACAAGGAGGAAGATCTGGCACTGAAGTGGTCAAATTGGACTCTGCTCCCCCCAAATCATGAACACTCAAAAGATAAATTCTGTTATATGAATGCTGGCTGTCATTGGTTAATATAGACATCCATACTTGACAGCTAGTTTGCAAATAATGGCCAATGCACATAGGAGGATCTTCGGCTCCAACAGAATAACTATTCACACTTTGACCTTCCTCTCCAGGTCTGAAAGGGACTCAGAGGTCATAGGGTCTGGGCATCCAATTAGAATCATTAACCTAAATGTTAAGAGAGGAATGAGACCATCCTATAGTCATGTTAAGGGGAGTATTGGGCACATGTGTCCAATATGTGTAATTATCTTCAACTCTTACCTGTTGGGTTGCCAGTGCCATCGTGGCCAGGAATAGGGTACCTGCACTGAGCACTTGCCCAAACTGTCATGTCTGGCCTTTATGTTCTTTGTCAGTACCCAACCCTGCTCTTCTCCTGTGGAAATATCAGCAAACCCTCTGCCCCGTATTAACAGTACCACGGGCTTCCATAAGCCTGACAAGCATCCTTGTAAGAAGCAGGCTGATTAATCTGGTGCACAGGTACCACCACACACGAGTCAAATTGTTCAAACATCCACTTGATAGTCCATGGTTCCTGGCCATGGACCACTGCACCTCAAATTCCTGTGAACACCTACCACTTCATATCATGTTTGTCCTGCTGTGGATCCTCATATCAATTGGCCACTTTCAATCTTCCTATGGATTTTCCCTCAAACAATAAAATAGCGAAAGTTGCCTATGTCCCCATTCAGACTGCACTCTGTCATTAACATTTCCTATCCAAAACTAGCTGAAAAAAACTGGTTGTGTTGGCAAGCCAAACCCCCTCACTATGTAGAAATAGGAGGGCAGCAACCCATCAAAACAAGCTCTACCCACAATGTATTTTTATATTATCCTCACCCCCCCACCCTTACACTTGGTTTGCCTGTAATAATGGTCTACTCTACAGCACTGCATGTCTGGAGCTGAAATGCAAAACAGTTGTAGTTTAGTACAAGTGTTGCACCAAATAGATGTGTTAAAAGGTCAAATAGTCCTCGATCTCCTAGAAAGAGCAACTCTCAATGCTTCAGGCAGACTCAACCCCGCCCTCGGACTTGCAGCGCCTCTCAGTCCCTTTTCTTCTGGAGTTAAGTGTAGCTGGGTCCACTGCCTTAGGAACTGCTACCTTGGTCAAAGGTAACATTGATATGCACCTGATCTCTAAAACTATAAACTCAGATATAAACAACTTGCATATTATTGAAAAATTACCAAATCAGCAGCTAAACTTCTGGGCTGAAGTAATTTTACAAAATCACTGGGGTCTAAATAAACTCTTTTTTTCCCCTAAAACAGCTTGTGTGCAGCCCTTAAAGAAAATTGTTTCTATGCAAACAAATATGGTATTATCACTGCTACATCACCAAAGGTCAAAGAAAATATCATGTGAAAACGGAGAAACATAAAAACTAATCAGTCTTGTTATCAATCACTTTATAACTAGAACCCCTGGCTAACCTCTACTAAAAGGTATAGCTACACTCCTTTTTATAATTATATTACTGCTTTCATTTAGACCATATGTGTGTAACTGCATTTTTAGGTTTGTAAAATCCTGAATAAACTATATAAAACTATTCATTGTTAAACAATTTTACAAGCCAGTATTCAAAGTAGCAAACTAAACTTGCTAAACATTTTTTTAGAAATAACAAACAGGAGTGGGGAATGCAGTAACTCACCACAATTAATTCCAATGTAACCATAATGTAGTAGTTAACTTAGATGTACTCATTTTAACAATGTTAGCATACTGTATTAATTAACCTGAGTGTAGCCATTTTGTATTGACCCAAGTGTGGCCACTTTGTAACCACTGTGATTCCTTTTGTAACTTCTGTAACTGCTGACCCTTTCCATTTACTTTGGAAATTGCTGATGTTGCTTGTAAACACAGTTTTATTTTTATAAATCCCTATATTTCCATATAGCATGGTGCCACCTGCCCAATCCACAGTATAAAAACTCCCCTATTTCAGCCCTCAGAGTTGAGGGAGAATTAGGTTCTAGCCACTCTTTGATTGCCATCTATTAAAGGCTTATTAACTTTAATTAAAGTTACATGTAGGTTACTTTATCGCGCTCCAGTTCTACAGTTTAAAATCAATTTATCAAGTGACCTTAGTGATAAGCATCTTAAATTAGAAAAAAAGTTTTAATTAAACAACAAAAATTGATTTAATCTATTGTGCTCTCTCAAATACTTAAAAAAAATCAAGTTTTAGAAATTAAACTTGTCCTTTTTTTGTTACTAAATTAAAATCATTTAGACATGGACCATAACAATGGTGCTTCTAGATTAATCAGCATATCTTATTAAATAGAATGCTTAATTTTTTAAGCACTTCAGAAAGATAAATGGGTCTTTTCGTGATGGCTACATGTCAATATGATCATATGTTGCAATCAGGGGCAAAAGTATCAAATATACCTGTATGCTGGAAGAACGGTTCCTGTGAGTATAGAAGGATGCAGAAGTAAAACTATAGGGTTAAATATAAAGGAGAGTTGAATATGAAAATGCCTTGATAATAATAATAATCTCTAATGCTTACTAGACAATTCTAGTGTTTTCAATGTGCTATGCTCAGTCCTTGAACGCCATGAGACAGTATGAAGCTGCATGACTGTAGCAGCAAACTGTTAGGCCCATTTCACAAGTGGGCACATTTGTATGGCTGAGTGGTTAACTGACTGACTTAATGTTGGATAGCTAGTAAATGCTGGTGATTAATTACATTCAGTTTGAATCTAAGGATAAGGTCTCAATTTAGGGATCCCCAAGAGTGTGTTTTTATCAGTATCTTTTACAGTGTTTTATTTATTAATACTACCCCAAATTCCAAATCCACCCAAAACAAACGGTCTGCTCTTGAGTCAAGTATGACTCGTAGCAAGGCTATCTAGGGCTTCTATGACTAAATCTTACAGAAACAGCTTTTTTGTGTCAGGTCAGGTTGGTGAGAGAAACAAATCTAATGACACTCATACCTCCCCAAAAGTATTTTTTCCCCCAAACTATATTTAAATTTGTTTACAAAACAACCTTATCACCTTGAAAGTACTCTCTATTACACTTAATACAATTGTCAAATCTACAATACCATTCTTGGAAACATTTTTCAAACTCATCTGTTTGAATGGCTGACAGCACTTCCCTGGCTTTTCTTCACCTCCTCTACGTCATCAAATCGCTGCCTTTCATGTCCCTCTTTATTCAAAGAAACAGAAAGGACTGTGCTCACCTACTGCACACAGTTAGGTGAGTAGGGTGCATGGAGTAGTGGCCAGACTCAATCCATCTCTCTATTAATGCTTTTCTCCCACTTCCACTCAACAAGAAGACCCAAGTGGTCACCTAGTTAGCATTTCAGGCTGCCCCAAGACTCCCTGTAAGAGTCTGTCCTGGAAAGAGAACATCCTTCATGGCTCCAATTTTTCCAGCTTCAAGGGCAAACTGCTAGTTCAAAATTAAAAAACAACAACAATGTAGCTTTTTTCATTTGTGCACTCTTCCAACAGCTCTCTTTCGCAAGTCTTTTCAAATGCAAATGTCCTGAGCACTCAAGTCACTGGGTGGGGCTTCACTTTTATAAGCATTCTTTGCAGATACTTCCTACTAACCCATGTCATAGGTCCAACTTAATGAAGGCAGTGGACTTAAAAACTCTCTATTCCTACTTCCCAATAATCATTGCTATCACACACTATGTCACTAACAATAGGAAAAAAATCAATACAGTCCTAGTACAGCAAGACCCTAAGCACATTCTTAGAAGTCAAATTCAATTCTTTTTTAATCTATACTATGCAATATGGTCTTAGGCCTAAAGCTATATCAAGCCAGGGCCTGGCTTTTTGAAAGTCATTTTGACTAAGCAGGATGGCCTCAGAGAAGTTCAAGGGATAATTTACATTCTTTCCCTTCATATGCACCATTTCAGTTGGAAATAACCAAAGACAAATTCTAGGAATCAAAACTTTCATTCCCATGCCCTTTCAGGCAAACAATTGAGTAAGCAGCATGACTATATCTGACCTACAGGTAGCAAAAGAATAAAAACTACCATAAGACAGATTTCAGACAAGCCTCCGTTCTCCATTTTCGTGATTTGGTTCTCTAGTACCCCCCTTCCAAGTTAATATAATGTGTTAGGCCAGGTCGACCAGAGAAACAAATCCAGTGATACTCATATAAGTGTTACAAAGAGCTTTAAATCAAGAAGTACCTATATACTCAAGTATAAGCTGACCCAAATATCAGCCAAGGCACCTAATTTTACCACAAAAACTGCTTTTAAAATGTGCTGAAAAACTCGGCTTATACATGAGTATATACGGTGATTATATATCAAGAAAACATCCCATCCCAGTTCAATTCAAGTCCATAAGTCTGATACAAGTCGATAAATCCCTCTTCAAACTCATGAGCCACATGCAATGATGCAGAATGCTGGACTATCAATTATCACAGGTCAAGTGGGTCCAAAGTTGTGTGGAAGCAGGAAAATGAAGGGAGAGAGACAGACAGACACACACACAGACACACACACACACACACACACACACAGAGAAAGAGAGAGAGAGAAACTCCAGAGAGCTATGCGTCATCAGGTTGTGA
Organism: Echinops telfairi; assembly: GCF_000313985.2. Taxonomy (NCBI): domain Eukaryota; kingdom Metazoa; phylum Chordata; class Mammalia; order Afrosoricida; family Tenrecidae; genus Echinops; species Echinops telfairi. The sequence continues at coordinate 1,398,513 of NW_022103913.1, read as the reverse complement.
CCTGATTGACAAGCTGTATGCCACCCCTACACTTTTAAATATCTTTAGGTTGACATGAAATTATGTAACTATTATATTCATCTTTCTTTAATGGAGCACCTTATCCAATAGGTTTTATAAAGTCCGACAGAAAAGGTTTGGTTAGCCTAACAGAATGAGCAGTAATGTAAATCTAATTGAATGTACAGCAAAAAAATTGAAAAGTGAATTATGCAATTATGAGAAATTGTGGGAAAATGAGCTAATTAAAGCATGTGAAACCTTGACAATGGTCATGCTTGTAGTAGTTGAATTTTATATCAACTTGAATTTGTAAGAACGTATGGGGGTAGACTAACCTATTAATCAGGAAGCAGCCTGATGATGCCTCCTTGGGGTTCTGTGGCCTTTTCATCGGGGAGAAACTGGGAACTTTTCCCTCTCTCTTTGCCTCTTCTCTTGCTTGCTGGGACCCTGTGCCTGCCTTCCGGGGTAACCCCATCCATATGAGCTGCCTGACCTTGAGAGCTGTCCCACATCCTGCCATGTGTACACTGACCTTGGATCCAATGGACTCTGCATCCACTGGCCTGTGATCTTCCTTCATCCTGTTTCACCTTTCCATGGCCTATGCTTTCATGAATCTAAAGAGGGCTACAGATCCATGGACTTAAGTTTGATGGGGCTGGGATGCTTTCTTGATATAAACTTTCTTCTTAATTTAAAGTTCCTTCTATATATATATAGAATATACATATATATATGTATATTCATAAGTGTCCCGATTTTCCTTCTCTAGACAATCCAGCCTAATGCATTATAGTATGGAGAGTGGGGTTCTAGAGAAACAAATCCTGAAGATTGGGAATGGAAGCTTGTGAAGTGAGTTGGAGCTCAGTACAAGAAAGCACCTTTTGAATTTTCCTGAGGTAAAAACCTAGCTGCTTAATCAAAATGGTGAATATTAGGCCAGGCTCTTATTTGATCCTGCCTGGGCCTAAGGCCATGTTGCATGTGAGTAGGATAGTCTAGGTAATATAGAACAATAGCATTGATACCAAACACAAGTAAAGTTTTAATGAAGATAATCCAGCGCTTTCAGAAGTTCAAGCTAGATTCAGAAGAAGATGTAGAATGAGGGATATCATTACTCATGTCAGATGAATCTTGGCTCAAAGCAGAGACTACCAAAAAGAAGTTTACTTGTGTTTTTATTGACTGTACCAAGGAATTTGAGTATGTGAATTGTAATAAATTATGGATAACCTTAAGAAGAATGGGAATTCAAAAACAAGTCATTATGCTCATGCAGAATTCATACATAGATCAAGAGGCTACAGTGCAAACAGAACAAGGAAACACTGAATGGTTTAATTTCACGAAAGGTGTGGAATAGTGTTGTTTCCTCTCACCATATTTATTCAATCTATATGCTGAGAAAATCATCAGAAAATCTATATTATACAAAGAAGAATATGGCATCCGGGTTGGAGGAAGGTTTATTAACAACTGCAATATACACATGACACAATCTTGCTTTGCTAAAAGTGAGGAGGACTTTGGGCACTAGATAAAGAAATCAAGGATTTTAGTATTGCTACAACTTATTATAAAGAAGAACAAGATATTTACAACTAGACCAGTAGGTAACATCATGGTACATGGAGAAAAATTGAAGTTGTCCTGCTTGAATCCACAATCAATGCTTTTGGAAGCAGTAGTCAAGGGATCAAAAGACATATAGCATTAGCTAAATCTGCTGACCCAAACTTCTTTAGAGTATTAAACAGCAAGGATCTTCCTTTGAGGATTAAGGTGGGCCTGACCTAAACCAGAGTATTTTCAATCACCTCATATGCCTGTAAAAGGTAGACACTGAAAAAAATCGATGCAGTTGAATTGTGGTGCTGGAGAAGATTATCAAAAGTGAGATGGACTATTAAAAGGACAAGGTTATCTGTATTGGAAGAAGTGTTACGTTCGAGCTCATGGCCAGGAAATTGGCGCATCTAGGCCAGGTGAATTTGATTCAGCCAATGGGGTCGACCACGCCTCCCAAAGGAGGCCCTCAAAAAGCCAGCGGTTTTGTTTTGGCGCTCTCTCCCAGCGGCTGCTACACAATGTAGCACCGCCCAGCTACACAGCCCACGCGTCCTGCCAACCATGTCATGAACTCTGTCTGGCTGTCTTCCATTTGCTGTAAAACCTAAAACTGCTTCTAAATTTCATAAAACTCACTTGGATCACAAGCCAGGCTTTGGCGTGAATTCTTTCTCATGTGGAGCCAAGGACAGTGGTTTATCTCTCCCACAAGAGAAAGAGATCTAACAGAAGTACAGCCGTAATATTCCAAAAATGCAAAGATTGCAAGACTTAGGTTTACATGATTTGGGCATGATGTATGTAGAAACCAGTCCTGGAGAAAGACACCATGCTTGGTAAATAGAGGGGCAGCAAAAAAAAGGGAAGGTCCTCAATGAGTGGCTGCTTCAACAATGGGCTTGGGAATAAGAACAATTGTAAAGATGGCTCAGGACCAGACTGTCTCATTTTATTGTGCCCACTGTTGCTGTGGGTTGGAACCTATTAGATGTCACCTAACAACAGATAAGAAAGCTTTGAATTTGAATGTTTTAAGAATTGTATCCAGGATCTGGCCGCACCAGGATAATATTGATTTCTCCTACTTACTGTGATTTGCATGTGATAAAAAGTATATTGAAATTTTATTTATTTATTTATTTAGAGATCATTGTCTTGGGGGAGTGGTATTACAGCTCTTATAACAATCCATATATCACTTGCATCACCAATTGGAAATTATTTTTACAAAGAGTTTGTAAGTTGTACACTTCAGCTTTAAGGAAAAGTATGCTAATATTGGTATTAGGAGTTGCCCGAAAGGAAAGGCTTTTTATTTAAAGGAGTAGAAAGAGTAAGCCCCACCAGTAATTTGAGGGACAGAAAATTTGCATTTAAAAAGACAAGCAGCTAGAACTTTTAGAAGAATGAAGGGGGGCAAAATGTGACTTTGGTTCTTTTGAATTGTGAGCAAGTGATTTGGACATAGGCTAGGAAAGGCAGGGATTGTGAGAACTCTCCTCTCTGAGACTAAAAGCTAAAGGGAGCAGATGGGAAACCTGAAATACTCACTATGTGACCACATGGATTCACTTGTTGAGTGGAAATTGGGGGAATATAGTAATGGAGAGTCCGGCTGTTTTCTTCTCAGTCAACTGGAACTGAATTAGCCCCCTGCGCTATGGCAACCCATTTATGCTCTGCCACACTGTGACCTGATTCAGGTAAATTTCCTAATGTCTTTTCAATTGCTCCAAACCTATGGCTACCCATGCTGACCCCAACCCCTAGGCTATGAGCGCAAGGTAGCTAACAGCGTGGAGAACTCTGTTGTGGGGTCTTGTGACTAGCTTTCAGAGGTTCTCTTTGATTCTGGGATTATGACTCCCTTTGGAAAGCAGCCTGAGGTATTTCCTACTCACTGCAGGACTAGGGAGCTGGCAGAGGCTCAGTCTGGAACCCACAAGCCCAGCACAATGAACCTAGAGCATTTCAGTGTGTTCTTGGTTCAATTTGTGAGTGAAAATTTTAAAAAGCGGGGGTCAGGGACAGATTCTAGTACCCTGATTCTAATTTTAGGACTCGGTTTCCCAGTCTCCTTCACTTTTCCTCTTAATTTTCTGGTCTGGCAGCAGGAGCTCTGGGTAGGTAAATCTACATGGATGCCATCTTCATAATCCCAGAATCAAAGAGAACCTCTGAAAGCTAGTCACAAGACCCCACACCAGAGTTCCCCACGCTGTCAGAAGTTAGTTACAGAGCCCAGAGGCTTTCAAAATAACAATGAGCCTCTGGAGCAAGCTTCACTCTCAGAAGAATTTCAGTGACCACAAATGCAGAGCCCATACCCAGGGGGACAATTTAATTTAATTCAAGTCCAGTTGGTCAGGGGTGAAAAAAAACAACACCAAACTGTTGTAAGCTATTGGGGCATCAGCAGTTTTGGAACAAGCTAGGGCAACTCCGCAAGCCCAACTTGTGGAGCTACTGTCTGGCCTCAGTGATCCTACATGCATCTGGGGAGGTCCTGCCTATCCTTCTTGTTACTGGGGGATCCCCTGACTGTCCTGGGGCCCTACATGTGCTTGTAGGAACTTCCCCCCATCTGCTGCAGTGTTGTATACAACCCAGGGCAGCTATACCAGTGATCTCCAGCACTCAACACCGCTGCAGGAACTGCTGCCTATCTTCCGCTGTGATCTTGCCTACAAGGGTAATTCTGTTCGGCATCTGTTGGAACCTACACTAACCATGCACACCACTCCGCTACCTTGAGGTAGGATTAGAACTCCTCCAGCCCCATGGACAGGTGATCAAGGCTGAGCTATCTCCTTACTTTCTACTCTTTTTCTTCTCTCTTTATTTTTTCCTCCCTTCTCTCCTTCTTATGTAAAAAACCCAGCCCTACAAGAGATCGATGCCGACCCAGTATGGGCAAAGGATCAACACTCACCGAGCATAAATAAGAGGCCATTACATAGAATAACTCCACCCAGAGGGTAACAAATAGAAAAAAGCCACCAAGATAGCAGTAGTTCAATAGTGGCAAGAAGACAAGAATGAGACACAAATACACACACACGCGCACACACAACACAAATTGATGATAGGTAGGTAGAAGAAGACCCAACACAAAAGGTATGAGATGACACCACAGAGTTGATAGATAGATATAATAACACTGAATATCAATGAACTGAATTCAGGCATTAAAAGGCAGAGGCTAACAGACTGGCACAGAAAACATAACCCATCGATTTGCTGCCTACAGGAGACAAATCTCAAGCTTACAAACAAAAACATGTTGAGAATTAAAGGCTGGAGAAAAAAATATACTAAGCAAATGGCAATGCAAAAAAAAAGTAGGGGTAGCAATCTTAATGTCTGACAAAATTGATCTCGAGGTACAAGCCATAACAAGAGACAAGGAGGGGCACTATATAATGCTCAAGGGAACATTAAACCAAGAACCAGTGAGCATAATAAATATATATTTATTTATATAAGAGAGAGACCCAAGGAGAGACCTGTGAAATTCGTAAATCAAACACTCCAAAAGATGAAAAAAAGAAACCACAGGCTCAACAATTATAGTTGGTGACTTTAATATACCACTCTGAAAAAGACAGATCACAGGGAAAGAAACTAAACAAGGAGGCTACAGATCTAAACAGCACAATCTGATGAGTTGACCTGATAGATATTTTCAGAACTTTCCACCCAAATGCAAAAAAATTCACATTCTTTTCAAGTCCTCATCACCCAAACTCAAAGATAGACCACATGATAGAGCACAAGTCTAACCTTAGTAAATTCAAGCACATAGAGATCATACAGACCTAGCTCTCTAAGCACAATAACATAAGGCTGGAAATAAACAGAAGGATCTTGGAGAAAACAAGGGCAAACAATTGGAGGATGAATAACTATTGCAGAAGGAGTGGGTATTGGCCCAGAACGGAGATGAAATCAGGACATTTTTAGCAACCAATAATAATGAAAATATGACGTACCAAAACCTTTGGGACACAGCAAAGGCATTTATCAGAGGAAGGTGGATAGCAATACATGCACACATGAAAAAGTAAGAGAGACTTATGGCTGATATGCTGGTACAAACCTTACAGCAATTAGAGCAGAGTTGATAGAACAATCCTACTAATAGCAAAAGAAAAGAAATAATAAAAATCAGAAATGAGATACAGGGGAGGGAAACAAGAAGACTATGGAAAAAATTAATGTAGCTAAAAGTTGATTCTTTGAATGGATTAACAGAATTGACAGACTGCTGGCAAATTTAACCAAAGAAAGGAAGGAACAAATTTCAATTGGAAAGATGAAGGATGAAACAGGGGACATTACAACGAACCCTAATGAAATCAAAAGGATAATTACACAGTATAATGAAGGTATGTACTCTAATGAATTCAACAACTTGGAAGACATGAACAAATACTTGGAAAAATGATCCCTCCCTAGACTATTGCAGATGGATTCAAGAACCTCAACAGACCCATAGTAATAGAAGAAATAGACAAGGTTATCAAGAGATTACCAACAAAAAAATCCCCTGGGCCAGATGGCTTCACAGGAGAATTCTACCAAGCATTTAGGGAAGAACTGACACCAATCCTACACAAACTCTTCCAGAACATAGAAAAATATGGAAACTCCAAAATTCTTTCTATGAAATATTATAACTCTGATACCTAAAGTGGGCAAGGATCCCACAAGAATTGAGAACTACAGACCCAAATCCCTAATGAACATAAATGCAAAAATGCTTAGCAAAATACTGGCCAATAGAATACAAAAGCATATAAAACAAATAATTTACCATGACCAAGTGGGATTCATACCAGGGATGCAGGGATGGTTCAACATACAAGAGACCATAAATAATATTCACCACATTGATATGAAAAATGATAAGAACCACATGATAATATCGATAGATGCAGAAAAACCATTCAACAACATCCACGTAGGAATGGAAGGAAAATTCCTTTATATTAAACAAGATATATATGAAAAACCAACAGCCAATGTGGTAATCAATGGAGAAAGAAAAAAATCAATTCTACTGAAAAAGGGGACCAGACAAGGATGCCCCTTGTCCCCACTGCTATTTAACATTGTACTGGAGGTCCTAGGTAACAACATAAGACAAAGAAAATACATCAAAGGTATTCATCTGGGGAAGGAAGAGACAAAACTATCATTATTCACAGATGTTATGATTTTATATATTGAAAATCCCCCAAACTCCACAAGTGGAGTATTGGAAGCAATAGAGGAATATGGCAGAGTGACAGGATACAAAATCAACAAACAAGTCTATCAGACTACTATACACAGAAGACAGGATCACAGAAGAGGTGATTTAAAAAGATAGTTCCCTTTACAATAGCCAAGCCCAAATTGATCTAGGGATATACCTTACTAAAAACTGAAATATTAGTAGGAGGAAAATTACAGAACACTATTACAAGAAACCAAGAGTGACCTCAACAAATGGAAGAATATCCAATGCTCATGGATTGGAAGACTCAATATAGTAAAGATGTCAGTTCTGCCCAAGGCACTATATAAGTTTAATGCTATCCTGATAGAAATATCATTTTTCTTAAAAGAATTTAAAAAACTGATGATCAACTTCATATGGAGAAGGAAGAAGCCCCAAATTATCAGAGGACTGAAGAAGAAGGACAAAATGGGAGGGCTTGCTCTACCTGATTTTAGCATATATTATACTGTCACAGTGGTCAAAACAGTGTGGTATTGGTATAATGACAGATAATCAGACCAATGGAAAAGAGCTGAAAACCCAGAAATAAAAATATCAGCATACAGACAACAGATTTATGATAAGGGCCTCAAAAATATCAAATGGGAAAGGAATGTCCTCTTCAATAAGTGGTGCTGGAAAAAATGGATATCTACCTGCAGAAAGGTGGAGCAAGGCCCTTTCCTCACTCCATGCACAAGAATAAACTCAAGGTGAATCACAGACCTTGAGGTAAAACCCCAAACAATTAGGGCCCTTAATGAGGGAACTGGGACAAACCTGATTGCCTTGACATAGGGAATACACAGGCTATCGGAAATAGGGAAGTATACAAATACAGAGGATTCACAAATTGACAAGTGGGATATACTGACAATAAAACACCTGTATACATGGAAGGAATTCACCAAAAGAGTAATAAAAGAGCCCACAGACTTGGAAAATATCTTTAGCAATGTCACACCAGACAAAGGCCTTATTAATAAAATGTAAAATAATTTGTAAGCTTACAATATAGAAAAACTAACTGCTCACTAAGGAGGTGGGCAAAGGACCTGGACAGGAGTTTTACAGGGGTAGAAATCCGAAAGGCCAATAAACATATGAGGAACCGTTCCCGATCATTAGTCAGAAGAGAAATGCAAATTAAAACAACTATGAGATATCACCTAACACCCTCAATGATAGCCCAATTCAAAAAAATCAAAAAGTAACAAGTGTTAGAGGGACTCTGGTGAGATGGGTCCTCTTTTCCACTGCTGGTGGACCTGTAGGTATGTACAGCGATTATGGAAATCAATTTGGCGATATCTAAAACAGAAGAAAATTGAGCTACCATATGTCCCAGCAATCCCCCTACTGGGCATGTACCCTGAAGAGTCAAGAAACAAACCATGGCCAGACATCTGTGCTCCAATGTTCATCATGGCACAGTTCACAATTGCAAGGAGTTAGAAGCAACCCAAATTTCCGTCAGCAGATGACTGGATCAAAAAACTGTGGTACATACATACAATGGAGTACTACATATTCCTAAAAATCAGCAATGAACGCATGTAGTACATTGCTACATGGGAAGAACTGAAGGAACCGTATGCTAAGTGAAGCAAGCCAAGCACAAAAGGATAAGTACAACATGAGTCCATGGAGGTAAGCTTAAAAAAAATGAGAAAGCTACTATATACATCCATTCCTGGGGTGATGTCCAGCTGTCATGGCAGGAGCCAAACCCAATGTAGGGATACATACTGTAGCCAACTAAATAGGAAGGGCAAAGAAAGGGGTATTGGGGGTGGGGCAGGGAACTAACTCACCCAAGGGGAACATATTGTTTATATCTCAACAGGAGAGGGAGAGAGAGACCAGGCTTTCCACCTGGTGTACCAAGACATGAATATCACATACCGGCATGTACCAGGGAACCAATAGAGAAGTCTGCAGGCCCGGCCCCAATCCCAACTTTGTGGACACCTCCTCATTCCTACCCAACCCCCACCAGAAGAATTTACTTCAGAGTTTGAGCACTGAAGCTACAGCTTGGGGAGTGGGGCATGTCTAATTAGAGCACACAAGAGAAACAAAAAGGGATAGACAGGGAGGGGTAAACAACCTGACCCACCAAACCCCGAGGGTGATATTCCTGCTTAGAGTAGACAATGCACAGAGGACCATAGGGCCGGCCCCACCATGAGACACAACGTACGTCACCTAACCATAGCACTACAGGGACAACACTAGACACATAGTGGGGTAATTGTGCACAATCTGAACCCACCACATTGGGGCCAAAGACTAAAGACATGCAACAGGGAGCAGAGTAATGAAATCCCGGGGAATATAAAAAATAGACTTTGGAAATTGGGTGGGGCACCCCATCAGACTCTACTGAAAAACATTCATAAGGGCCAACAAACAGACCTTGAACTATTTGTAAGTTTTCCCATTTTTGTCAGTGACTTTCTTTTTGTTGCTATTTTGATTTTGGTTTTGTTTTGTTTGTCTTGACTTCCTTTTTTGTTTTGTTTGGCTTTGCCTGGCTCTCATGCATATTAATGTCTCTGCGTGTCTATCAAGATAAGATAGGTGGCATAAACAACTCAGAGATGAACAGAATGGGACCAAAGGTTCCGTTGGGATAGGGGAGACGAGTAGTTGGTAGAAAGGAAGGGAGGGTGTAAACTAACCGAGGGACAAGGGAACAATAAGTGAACTAAAATCAATGGAGAGAAGGTCATAGGATGACTAGTGGGGCTTAATGAAGGACAATATAGCAGTGAGGAATTACTAAACCCAAATGGAAGGCCAAACATGATGGTCAGACAAGAGGAAAGTAAAAGGAAATGCAGGAAAGAACCAGGAGGTCTAAATACAGGCATGCACATATGTAAATATATTCATATATAACGAGAAGGGAATAAAACTATGTACTCACATCTATATGTTAAGAATTAAGGTTGCAGACAGACACTTGGCCTCAACTCAAGTATTCCCTCAATGCATTAACACTTTGTTCTATTAAACTGGCATTCTGTGATGCTTACCTTCCTGACATGATCTCTGAAGACAAAATGGGTGCATAAGTAAATGTGGTGAAGAAAGCTGATGGTGCCCAGGTATCAAAAGATATAGTGTCTGGGGTCTTAAAGGCTTGAAGATAATAAGCAGTCATCTAGCCCAGAAACAACAAAGCCCACATGGAAAAAGCACACCAGCCTGTGTCATCATGAGGTTTCGATGGGATCAGCTATCAGGCATCTAAGACCAAGAACAAAATCATACCCAAAGTGAATTGGGGGGGGGGGGAGACAATGGAGTGGAGACACAATGGCCATCTGTACACAGTTGGACATCCCTTCACAGAAGGATCACAAGGAAGAGATGAGCCAGTCAGGGTACAGTATAGAACTGATGAAACATACAACTCTCCTCTAGCTCTTTGGTACTTCTTTCCCCCGACTATCATGACCTCAATTCTACCTTACAAATCAGAGTACACCAGAACATGCACACTGCTGCAGATAAGAGCCTGAAACACAGGGAATCCAGGACAGATAAACTCCTCAGGGTCAACTATTAGAATAGAGATACTAGCAAGATTAGGGGAGGGTGGGGGGAAAAAGGGGGAATTGATCACAAGGATCAATCTATAACCCTCTCCCAGGGGGATGAACAATGGAAAAGTGAGTGAGGGGCAACAGAGGATGATGTAAGATATGAAAATAATCATCTATAACTTATCAAGGGTTCATAAGCTAGAGCTGGTGGGGTAAGGAGGGGGAAGAAATGGGGAGCTGATATCAAGTAGGAAGAACATTCTTTGAAAATGATGATGGCAGCTTATGTGCAAATGTGCTTGATACAATCGATGAATGTATGGATTGTGATAAGAGATGTAAAAGCCCCCAATAAAAGTAATAAAAAAAAGAAAAGTGAATGAAGGAGGGGGAAAAAAAAGAAAGTATCGGGGTAGAACCGAACCTGTTAGTTAGGTGGCAGCCTTATAATGCTTCCTGAGAGGTGCTGTCTTTTTGTAAGGGAGAAAATGGAAATTTCTCTATCTCTTTCTCTACTCCTTTGCCTCTGCTAGCTGGGTCCCCATGCCTGTCTTCAGGGACCAAACGATGTGTTGCCTGACCTTGGAGAGCTGTTCAGTGCCCTTCCATAGTTTCACTGACCTCATATGCACAGGACTACACTCCCACTAGCTTATGACTTTCCTGAATCCCGCTTCACCTTTCTGTATCATCTGCCTGCAGCTACATGAGTCTAAAGAGGACTCAGGCCACTATTGAGCTTGTGAACTTAAGTTTGGCTGTGCTGGGGTGCTTTCTTGTTATAAACTCATTTCTAAACACAAAGTTTTGTCTTATACATATTTGAGTGCCACTGATTTTGCTTCTCTATACAACACAGGCTATTACAATTACAAAAAATAAAAGACATTTTTACTTATGTATTTATTCAACAAAATATGTAATGTACATTTAGGTCTTTTAGATACTATTTTAAACACCAAGGATCACCAGATGAATCAGAACTAACCTATATTTAAACTAGCAATAAATAAATAAAGTTAAATACATAATTGTGATACAACAAGATCAGAAAACAATATAAATCTAATCCATGGATTACTGGATCACAGTGAATATTCAGTGCATATTTTTATGGTTCAGCTTCACACAGAAGGAATCTAATAAACAATATTTAATCTCTATGGTTTATGTTTACAAAAAAGCCTCGCCTAGGTAATATCATTTTAGGGTTATCTGATTTATTGTAGGGAGCATTTTTATTACCAAATGGAAAATATGAGCATTATATATTTTATTATATATCCCATTTTCTCCGTTTTGGTACAATAGAGATTTGGATCACCAATATTTAAAGAATAAATCTTCCATCAGTTCCTGGATATTTAAGACCTGAGATTATTGGCCCATGAATTCCTACAGTGAATGAACTATAAAATAATAAAGTCACAGAAAGAACTACTTTCTCAAAAAAACAAAACAAAACTGGGGAAAATCTAAGTGGAAATCATAGAAAGACCTATGGATTCTGGAAGCTGACTCACCGAGGCCCTAACATGAGAAAGGATCTCAAGAAGAAATGGTCAGATGAACATCGGGAAGATGTTCTATAGATTAATAATACATTAATAATGATATAAAAATAAATAATAATGATTTTAAAATGATATAAAAATATCTATCGATTAATAATGATATACAAAATTAAAACACAAATTTTGTGGCTTAAAATTTACAACCATTTATTATTTCCCATGATCTATGAGTTGGCTGGCATGGGCTATTTTGGGGGTTTCTGCTTGCATTTGCAGCCATCTCCATTGGAATGTATCAGCTCCCTGCTGCTTAATTCTCTCCTTCCAGCAGTCTAGTCCGTTCTTGCTATTAAGGTGGTGGCAAGTATCATCGATAAAGATTAAAAGTGTACAAGGCCTGTTGAGGTAAAACCTCAGATTTGTTTCAGCCTCAATTCTGACACATTCTATTGCCTAAATCAAGTTAGAAGGGAAACTCAAGTTTAAGAGCTGGGAAATAGATGCCACTGGCTGGGAAGAGCTGCAAAGTTCCATTGCAAAGAGCTGGTGTGGGTAAAGGGAAAGAAGTGGGGTCATTTTTTAAAACACCCAGAAACACTTTCCATAAGACTTGGTTCTTTCCTTCTCTGTTATCCCTCACCAATTACCAGGGCACCAATACATCCAAGAAAAGGGGAGTAGAGACCTGGACTGTTTTACAGAGTAGCAATAAGGCATCTGTCCACTCTGTACTTGGGAGATTCAACTGAATGAGTTCAGAGTCTCTAAATGTTGACAGGAATTAATGAGACTCATAGTTTAAAGTCTGGGAATAGTCACTAGTAGTAGAAATGGACAGCAAAATGAAGTACAATGGAATACACAAGGCAAACACATTGCTATCAAGTCAATTCCTAGTCATAATGACCAAGAGGACAAAGTAAAACTGTCTCACAGGGTTTCCAAGGCTGTGATCTTTACAGAAAAAAAAGTGTTTCATCTTTTCTTCCCGGGGCAATTGTTGAGTTCAAACTGTTGACTTTTTACTTCACAGCATACACTGGACCACCAGGAAGGACTCTTGTCAGACACACAGAAGGCATAAATTTGGATGAGTTAATAAACCCACTTGTAAGCATCACATTTTTTTTAGGCAATGCATTTTAAATATAGAATTTAGAGGCATAATGCTAAAATATCAGAAATAAAAATCTAAGGTCAAGAATCAGAAACTCTATCCCTCAGGCACAAGCAAATTAAAATTTTGCCTAAAAAGTAGACGAAGCTTGTTGTTAAGTACACACTGCATCTTGTGACTCAAGATGAGGCTCTGACAATGCACACAATTTCAGCAAAGTCATTTCTGGATGAAATCTCGAGCTCTCTCTCTGTCTTTCCAGTATTGTCAGACTCCTTTCTTCACTAGATCACTTGAAAATCCAAAATGTTAAAGTGAATATTAAAATATAAGATCAGTAGGGGATAGAACAATGTTATTCATACTAATTAATCAGACCGAAGACTTAAGTTTTATCTTTTCTAATCAAAATCTACATGCCTTAGTGAGAGGTTTCTATTTACCTTTTATTAATGATCATTAAAACAGAAAATTCTCTTCTAATTTTGGATTGGCAAATTGCAAAAAGAAATGAAGTATTGTCCTAGTTTCAAAGCAGTAGAAAAGGCTAAAGAAGCTTGAGTAGTTTAAATGACAAGGCACAAGGTTAGTAATAAAAATAATCCAGAGTGGGAGAGCTTATTATATGATTGAAGATGAAATCCATTTATTTTTCAACTTGAGAGAAAATGAAATAGTAGAAAGTGCATGAAAAGCTAGTATGAAGGTACTTGGGTGGATGTGAAGCAGACCCTTCTAGCTGTGAGATTGATAAATAAACTTCCTTGGGAGATCTCAAGGTCTACAAATTTAGGTTTTGTTATACTGATTTGATATTGTATTTTCTATTTTATGTATTATAAAAGCATACAAAATACTTGATTTACTGCTTATAATTTTTAACATGTATTTTCACATATATTTTTTCACCTGTTATATCTTTAAAGATCCTTGGTGGCATAGGAAACATTTGGTAGTTGTGTTAGTTTGTTGACTAAATAAACAAATTCATAGACACTCATGTGTATAAAAAAGAGCTTTATATACAAGAGCAATTGAATATTGAGAAAACATCCCAGCCCAGTCCAAATCAAGTCCATAAGTCTGATATTAGCCTATATGTCTGATACCAACCTATAACTTCCTTTTCCGACTCATGAAACACGTGCAGTGATGCTGAATGCAGACAGATCACAAGCTAGTGGGTTGGAAATCTTGTGGATCCAGTAATGTGTAAGAATCTCAACACTGGTGTGGGTCTCCAGGTGGCTCCTCCAGCTCCGGGGCTCTAGGATAGTTCCATGTGTCTTGGCATCAGGAATACCTAGTGGAAAGTGTGTGTGTCCCACTTCTAGTGAGCTATTTATCTCCTTAGCGCCTCCAAATGAGGTCATCAAGAAGTGACCTAATTGATAGGCTTAACTCCACCCCTTCGCAAGGTGACAGATTATATCACTGCCACAGTTGTTAACTGGAAGGGTGATCACATTGAACCTACCAGTTGCTTCATGGGAATTCTCTAAAGATTATAGCCTTGGAAACCCCATGGAGCAGGCCTAATATGACCTAGGAGTGTGAGTTGACTTTAGGGTAACAGGGTTGAGTTTCTTGGTTATTAAAAAAATAGGTTTATCAATTTTTGGTTTTTGGATTTTTAAGGTGGTGACACTTAAGCATCAATATATTAAGTATTTTTCCTAAAGAAAAGATTAGCAATAAATCTGATGCTTTATAAACTTAAAATTTTGAACCAGTTTGCAATTTAAGTGTAACATGGTACTTATCATGAGGTTAGAGCACTTCTCCATCATCATGGTCTTCTTTAATTCAATGCTAATTAAAGGATATCTTGCATTAATACACTCAATATCTCCTGAATGCCTGGTAACCAAGTTCCCGATTCATCAATCTGGGCTCAAAAGGACCCACATCCTGTTCTGTCCTTCTGCTCCTCTCTTTCATATCTTCTTAGTAATCTGCCCATGGTTGCTATTTTCATTCCCATTCTCCCTAAACACTCTGAGTACAGGTTAGACAATACAAAACATGAGTAATGGGGCACCTTTACTCTATACATAGGTGTGATTTTTAGAATTTAAAAATAACCCTCTATAAGAAGTATAAAACTGTCTTGTCCATGTTGGAAGGGGCACAAATTTGGAAATTTCAGAGACGTCATTTCATTATATGTGTTAGGCAGGGTTCTCTAGAGAAACAAAACCAGCACACTTCTGATTTTATATATATTTGAGGATGGGTTTATGGAGCAAGAAGGAATATAACAGTCAATTAGTCCACACAGTGGTACAGAGGGCTCAGTTCAGCTCACTTTCATGAACAGTTAACATATTGTAAGTCAGTCGACTCATGTGGGCTGCTGGGTCTAAGGTCAAGGGAGCAGACAGTGGAGACATCCCTTGGGCAAAGCAGGTAGAGTCTACCCTGCCCACAAGCAGCAAACAGCAGGGTGGATCAGCAATAGTCAGGAACTCAAAAGTTTAGCAAAGCAGGCCCAGACGGGATATTAAACTCAAGCAATACCAGGTGACAGGATCCACCAGTCTCAAGCTCAAGTGATGTACACATCAGCAGTGTGGTGAAGAGGGTCTCAAAGGAACCTCAAGCTCTAGCTACATGATCCACAATTCATGGGTTGGCTGGGCCCACAGCGGGGTAGTACAGAGGTTGTTGAAGCAAATTAGCTACAGAAGCAACACACTGGTCTGATCACCAAAGAGCAAGAGATACCAGGGCAGACCTTGCAGAGCCATTTGTCCCTTTGCCCTCCAATGAAACTGCGACCTGATTAATCCCACATGTTTTTATTGTCCAGGTTGGCAAAATAAACCTAACTATCACAGTACACCCCCTGAAAACTTGGCACCTGTTCACAATTCTTTAGCCATATATAATTTCCAAACATTAATGAAATGACACACCTAATATCATACATCTATCATACATATAAATGAAAGCACACTGAATCTAATTGTATCTGGTATATTGTACATGAACAAAGGAAAAGTATTCAATAAGTACATATAAAGAAGAAATACTAAAAATTACCAACCTTGCTTTTGCAATTGATCACATGGTCATAACTGAGAGGTAGAACTTCTTCCCCTACCCATTCTGTATTACCTTTGACCTTAGCCAGCACATCAGCTGGCCGTGGTTATTTGCCTGGTGGGGTGACCCAGACCTTCATTCCTGGGGGGTCTGGATCATTAGACATCCTGTCAGGATTGGGTTGCTGTAGTTTACCATTTACTTTCATCACTGGGCATGGTAGCACTAACAGGCAGCCTATGGGATATCCTGGATTCCAGACATATTCTTTTTTACCTCCATTATGTAGCACCAGTCCAATTTCTCCTTGATAATCTGAATCAGTCACACTAGTACAATGACACCCTTCCTGACCTGTTGATCCAAAGGTATGAGAAGCCCAAAGTAGCCAGGGGGCATTCTCAGCTGCCAGTTCAGTGGAATCAGTGCTGTGCTTCCAGTTGGGAGAGTTCCTTCTTTCAGAACTAGGACCCTCAGGCCTGAAGCATAGATAGGGTTGCTGATACAGGAAGCAAAAATGCTGCAAGTGGATCACTAGGAGTAATAGTGAGTGGTGCCACTCCAGCTTCCACCCCTTGGTTCCTAGACCCATGAATCGTGGCTATCAGAGACACAGCACCATATTCTGGCCACTGGGTTAGAGCATATACAGTCTCCTGGAGAATATTGTCCCAGTCTTGCAAGGTGCTTCCACCTAGAAGGTGCCTAATTGTGTCTTCAAGAGCTCATTCCATCATTCCATCAAGTCAGCTGCTCCAGGATAATAATGAACATGATACCTCCAGTGGATCCCATAGGCATGGGCCCATCGCCACACTTCATTTGCTGTGAAATGAGTTCCTTGATCTGAAGCAATTCTAAGTGGGATGACATGCCAGTGGATAGGCATTCTGAAAGTCACCAAATGGTAGTTTTAGCAGAAGCATTTCATTCAGGGAAGGCAAATACATATCCAGAGAAGGTGTCTATTCCAGTAAAAACACAACGCCGCCCCCTCCATGATGTAAGTGGTCCTATGTAATCACCCTGCCACCAGTTTGCTGGTTGATATCCCCAAGGAATGGCCCCATATCTTGGACTCAAAGTTGACTTCTGCTGCTGGCAGATGGTGTGCACTCAGCAGTGGCAGTGGTTAAGTCAGTCTTGGTGAATGGAAGTCCATGTTGCTGTGCTCATACATAACCTCCATCCCTGCCACCATGTCCACTGTGTTCATGTGACCATCAGAGAATGATAGGAGTGGCGGAGGAAAGAGGAAGACTAGCCTCCAAAATGAATGTCATCTTATCCACTTGATTGGTTAGTAGTTCAAGGTGTGTTTGTTGACCTTCAGGAGTGTTTTCTGGATGAGTCTGATGGGGTGCCACGTCCTGGCCCCAAAGTCCATCCTTTATACTACCTCGGGACCTCCTTGCTCTGCTTCTCCCGCTGCTCCATTGAACGCCCCCAGTGTTTTGCCTCAGTGTGGTGGGGTCAGCTCAGTAGCAAATCCCACACTGTGTCTCCAGTGCTGTCCCGTGTAGGGACATGGGTCAGTGCAGGATGTCGCATCTCGCTGTGGGGCCGGCTATATGGTCCTCTCTGTACATTGGGCCCTTCGAGCCGGGCTATCGTCCTCTGAGCTTGGTGGGCCCAGGTGTGCTCCGCTCCGTTCTTCCTCCTTCCTTTGCTTCAGCTTCCTTCTGGGTGTGGTGTGGTAGGTCAGTTTCTTTCCCACACCAAACAATCTATTTTCATTTTCTGTGGTACTCCCTTCGGCTTACAGCTGTTTTTCAAAAGGGAGTAGTTGTCTGCAGAGGATGGTAGGACTTTAATCCCAAATCCTAAGTGTCTATGCTGTGATTCACCAATGGGGGCCTGCCAAAGACTCCACGCTGCATCTTTATCTACAACTGACACTTCTAGCACCATTGGGTCAGTGGATCATATGGTGTGGCATATGATCAGTGGCAAAGCAGCTTACACGGCAGCCTGAACTGGTTGCAGAGCCTTTACATGTTCTGAGCCCCACTCAAAACTGGAGGCATTTCATGTCGCTAGATACATAGATCAGAGTAGCACTCCCAAATGAGGGATATGTTGCCTCCAAAATCCGCTGAGGCCCACTAGGTGTTGTGCCTCCTGTTGAGTTGTTGGACAGCAGATATAATAGCTTATTCTTTACGTTAGTAGGAATGTCCCGACATGCCCCATACCACTGGACCCCTAGATATTTTACTGAGGTGGAGGGTGCCTGAATCTTCATTGGGTTGATTTCCCAACCTCTTGCATTCATATGCTGTACCAATGAATCTAGAGTCTTTGATGCATCTTCCTTAGTGGGTCCAATCAGCATAATATCATTAGTATAATGGACTAGTGTGACATTGTGTGTTGTGAAAGTGTAATGTTGCCCCTGCCAACTGAATACAAACTGCTTCTGGTGGTCCTTCAAGATAGGTATTAAGAAGAAGTCATTGGCCAGATTAATAGCTGCATACCAAGTACCAGGAGAAGTATTAATTTTCTAAAGCAATGAAATTACATCTGGAATGGCAGGTGCAATTAGAGTTACCACCTGGTTAAATTTACAATAATCCACTGTCATTCTTCAAGTTCCATCTGCTTTTTTTTATAGGCCAGATAGTTGAGTTAACTGGGGATGTGGTAGGAATCACCACCCCTACATCCTTCAAGTCTTTGATGGTGGATTAATCCCTGTAATCCCTCCAGGATTGTGGTATTGATTTTGGTTTACTATTTTCCTAGGCAATGGCAGTTCTAATGATAGCTACTTGCCTTTACTACCAGAGTAGCCCTTATTCCACATTTCAATATGGGATTTTGATAGTTAATAAGTATGTCTATTCCAATGATGCATTCTGGAACTGGGGGAATAGTGACAGGATGGGTACAAGGGCACACTGGACTTCTTGTGAGTCATACCTGAGGAAAACCCCATTGATAACTTGACCTCCTTATGTTCACACTCTGACTTGTGGGCCTTAGAAACACTTTGGGTCTCCTGGAATTAGTGTCAGTTCAGAGCCAGTGTCTAGTTATCCCCCCCAAATTTTGATTATTTCCTTTCTGCAATGAACAGTCACTTTTGTGAAAGGCCACAGGTCCCATCAGGGAAGGCTAGAAGAAATACTAACAATATAAACCTTTGGTGATGTAGCAGGATCCTTCTTCAAAGGGACCCGGCTTTCCCCTCATTCAAGGGGTTGTGGGTCTATAAACTGGTTCAGGTCTGGGAATTGGTCATGACTCTCTAATTTGGTGATCTGAGTTACTCTCCTTCAAGTTGCTGCTACTGTTATCCTTTGAGGAGCACATATCTGTTGGCAGCTGGGGAGCCATGTTTTCTTTAGTGCATGCACTAATTCTAGAACCGGAAGCATCAAGGTGGAAATCTTTATGTTTGACAATACCAAACGCCTAAAGAAGACTAAGGATCATGTTTTAATTTCATAATTCTTTTCATGTTTTAATTTCATGTTTCATGTTTAATTTCATAATTCTTTTCATGTTTTAATTTCATAATTCTTTTCAATTTTAGATATATATGCTTCAAAAATTTCTTCAAGCTCCATTTAATTTTACAGAGAATATGTCAATAGATTTAGATTTAGGGTCAGAATGACCTAGAGGTACATCTTGGCTTTTCGATCTACCAAATGAAAAATCTTGGACAAGTAAGAAAGTCAATCTTAAAGTCAGATGTTATTTTTGTTTTGTTTGTTAGTTAGTTTATTTCTGCTACAAAATGAATACAGTTAATTTTCTACCTAGAAAAATTATTATGTCAATATTTACAGTCTCTAGTTTTCTATCTCTTTTTCTAATCTTGACTGAATTGTGTTGATAAAAAAATACATGAATAGTTTTAATAAATATGTAATCAAAGGCACACATATACTTATTAAATTTTCATTATATAAGGTTTTCTGATATATTCCTGATAAGGTCAGGATAAAATTATTATAGTATTATATTATCTTTTAAAATATTCAGCAGCTTTTACATCAAGCTATGTTGTCATGTGAATAGATTTTATATCAACTCAACATACCTGTATGAAGGCAGGCGTGAAACCCAACCTGTCAATCAAGTTGAAGTCTAATGACCTTTCCTATGGGTGTTGCATTTTGTATAAGATAGCTCTGGAGCAAAACCAAGCTCTCTCTTGCTCCTTCTCATATGCTGGATCTAAATATTCCATCTGATTTGTCAATCTCCTGTTATGTTGCCTACAGATCCCAGAAGCCATTAGCTTGGATTAATGCAGCCTACTTCATATTCATATAGTTCTGATTCCAACTGCCTGTGTCCCTCCTGCTTCTACATCATCTCCTGCATCTACAAGAGTCAAGAGAAGCCTCCAGCTTACACCTGACCTATGGAATTTAGCCAGACTGGACTTACCTACTTTTATACTGTGTAAGTCTTTTACACTGTGTAAGTCATTCCTTGATAGAAGTTTCTTCCTATATGATTACACATACAACCTCACTGTTTGGTTTCTTTAGAAACAAACATCTATTATTCATTAAATAAATATGCATTGATTCTTAAGTCCAACTTATCATCTGATCTACACCTTCATACTCTTAAAATAAGTCAAATGCTCAGAAAAGGCCTTCTTCGGTTCTTGGCTCTTTCCCCCCATTTTCAATAAATAACTCATGCTTTAGCTTCTTTCATGGGTCATACTTACCAATACACTGGTTTTTGAAAAATAATTTTCTTATATTTTCAAACACCTATTTCAAAACCTAGAAGTACTGCTTTTTTTTTTAAGTGCACAGCATTCTGCTAAAGATGATGCATAATTAAAACAATGTGGAAGTATACCTAGTAAACTATTGTGATAGATAGGTTTATTGTGCCAACCTGGGCAATAGTAACATGTGGAATTAATAAGGTCGTAGTTTCATTGAAGGACAAAGAGATAAATGGTTCAACAAGGCCTTCCCCTTTCTCTCTTGCTCTCTGGTGATAGGACCAGTATGCGGTTGCTTTGGCTAGCTCTCTGCCTCAATTTGTGAGCTATACTACCTGTGGGACAGCCAAAATGTGGATTGTGTTGCTAGAGCTTGAGGTTCCTTGAAGACCTGCTTCACCACACTGTTGGTGGATATATCACTTGAGCTTCAGATCCTGTCTTCTTGATTTCTTGAATTGGATATCCCATTTAAGCCTGCTTCACTAAGCTCCTGAGCTCCTGACTGTTGGTGGCCCATCCTGTTGTTTGCAGCCTGTGGCTGGACTGCCTAAATTTCCCTAGGGAAGACTTAGCTGTTTGCTTCCTTGACTTGGACCCAGCAGCCTTTGTGAGTTGAAGGACTTCCAGTTTATTAACTGTGCCACAGAACTGAACCCTCTGTACTGCTATGTGGACTAATTAGCTGTTATATTTCTTCATGCTGTATCTCTCTCTCTCTCTCTCTCTACATATCTATAAAATCATAAGTGTCCTGGTTTTGTTTCTCTAGAGAACCCTGTCTAAATCAAATATTATTTAGAGAAACTCTCACAGGTTGGATTCTTGCAGATGTATGGGAGAGGTGGATTCCTCTTAGATTTCTTATGGAAAGACAGTAAAACCACTTCTTCCAGCAGCATACCTACTCCACCTGCATGAAAATTTAGTCTTTGTATAAGTTAGGAAATGACTCTGACTCTGGAGGCCATCAATAAGCATAGCAGCAGAGGGGAAGGGAGAGGGCCATCAAATAAGGTTCTAAGTCAATGTCACAGGCCAGGGGGGAAAAACATTTTCTCTTTTAGTATCTTATAAAGTGATCTTACTAACCTTTTTTGTTCTGAGTCATAAACAAAGAAAGAGGCAACCAAGGGGAAATTTTTACTCCATTTCTTGTATTAATAATCATGCAGCATGGTGATTCGATTTTTTAAAATTGTGCAGTACTTTGGCATATTATTTCTAGAAAAACACATGCAAAGATTGCTTCTGTTTAAGAATGGTTGGTGATTTCTGAAACTTCATATGTTATTTTTCTCTTTCTGATTGATGGCAATGGAATAACTCTAGAGTGAATATGATATAAGGCTAAGAGATCAACATCATTTCCTTGGTGAATTGATTGCTTTCCTCTGAATTTATGGTTCCTACAAGGACTACAAATTAATATGGTTGATGCACATAGTTATTCTGATTGTGCTTCACATTTAAATGCAAGTAGCTTAGACATGAAATACTGCAAGTTTATAACTCATAATTAGATGGTAGGTCTGGGATATTTGTATCATGTCTGAGTAGAAAACACTTTGAAATAGTGGTGGATCACTATGCTAGATACTGTATTGTATTACATGAAGCAAATGGCTGGCAGTCATCTGTTATTCATTAAGTCAATATGTATTCAATTTCAACATCTGATGCTGACATCTGGAAGATATGAACATATACACTAAAAAAAAAATCACTCTCACTGAATTGATACTGACTCAGAGTGACCCCTGGTGGGTTTCCATGACTGTAACTGTTTACAGGAGTAGAAAGGAACTGCTGGTAGTCTCAAACTGATGACCATGTGGATCACAGCCCAATGCATAACCACAATACCATCAAGGCTCCTCTCTATACTAATAGTATGGTTATATGTAGTGTATATGAGTTCACTAAATAGCTATAATCTATATGAAATGAACATGTAGACCAAAGCATTTTAAAAATTATTGTCATATATTGAAACTTCAGTGTAATGGAAACGTTTTTTCTCACATATATAACTTTTCTATTTTTGAAAATGAGTTACTGAGAGAGAGGAAACTGAGGGTAAAAGCTGTCATTTTTGAGAGAGGGAACTGTTTCTGTGTTTGAAAATTGTTGTTTAATATCTTAAAAAGTAACTTTAACTAAAGTTTAAAATATAACTTAATATCCCCTATATGAAATATTATTATATTGTTATATAACCTTAAAAAATGTAAGTTAAAATAATTAGATTTTTACTTTTGTCTTAACTCTAAATGCCTGCAAAGTTGACTCTCAATTTATATTATCAGTGTTTATTGTTATTACAATTGTCTTAAGGATTCTTTTAAGGTAAAATATAATCAAGAGTTTTCTAGGCTAGGCTCTATATTTTTATAAGGTGCTCTGATAGTACAGTGGGGTAAGCATTGGGCAGCTAACAGCAAGATTGGCAGTTCAAATCCACCAGTTTCTCCATGGGAGCAAGGTAAGGCTGTTTGCTTCTGTAAAGATTTGTAGTTTCAGAAACCCTAAGATGCAGTTACAATCTGTCTTTTCTAGTATTGCTATGGGTCAGAATTAACTAGGTGACAACGTTGTTTTTGCTTTGTTTGGTTTTTGTTTGGTGTGTGTGGTGGGTGGGTGGGTGGGGGGCATATTTTGTGAATGGGGTATATTTCCCATGAGGTTCTGAGTGATGCAAACTTTTAAGCTCCTAAGAGAAAGTTTGTAGGTTTGAGTTTACCAAGAGGTGGTAAAAAAGAGACTTGGTAGATTGTTTCTGAGAAACAATAAGACAACCATTGAAACCTCAAGGGAGAACAGGCTTACTCTAACACACACAGGGACTCCATGAGTTGGAATTGACTTGAGGACAATTGTGTGTGTGTGTGTTTCTCATCCTGAATTACAGCCTCTGAAAGAAAATAAGAGTGTATCATTACAGTTACATAGTATAATGATAATTTAAAATATAAGGAAACTCCTTTTGGCTGCCCTAGGTCTATGAGTGCAGCTATGAATAAATGTTGGGTCAAATGCAACTTTTCTTTTCAAGATTGACCACTAAGATCGTGAGAAGGAAAACCCACACCATTATCAATTGGAGCCTTTGTTTTCTGTTATAATGCCATCAATATTCAAGTAGGATTCAGAAGCTCTTCTTTTAAATGACTGAAATCTGAATACTCTCCTGGGGCATCTTGAATACATTTGGGGATTTTGTTGAAAGCATAATTTACTCTGGATGATTTTTTTTTTTTGGTAAGAGTGTGAAGAAATGTCCTTTAATTCAAGGTAATTGGCATGTGCATATATTTACATAGGACCTGACTCACTGGGAAATTTATGAGCATAGCAGCTGCAGGCTGAAATTTATCACTTTCACATGACCTTGTTGGATACCCCAAAATAGCAAACACTAGATACCATGGTCACACTTCTACTTAAATTGTTGATTAGCTGTTCTTAAACTGAGTTGTGTTGACAAATTTCCCCAAACAGAAAAGCTAGTTGTAGAGTACAAAGCTGCCTGCTCCACATCGTGACACTGCATTCCAGTAAGTGGCAACATCCACTCTTCTTCAAAGTTATAAGCAGCAGTTATAAATCTGCAATATGCACAACATCTGATATATTTCTTTGTACTTCCACTTCCAGGATATTAAAATCTCAGGACTGCACAAGAAAGTGGAAAATAAAGTATTATAACACAGTATATTACAGAGTCCAACATTATCATTTGCTACTTATACAACAATCTAATGTCTTGTTAACCTTTAACTACAGAATCTATATCTTTTAATGTAATACAACAATTGGAATGTAAATCACTGGACTGAAAAAAGGACAAATTGATAACTTTTGGAAGAAGTACAGCCAAAATGCTCCTCAGTTACAATGATTGTAAGACTTCGTCTTACAAACTTTGGACATGTAGTCATGAGAAATCAGTCCCAAGAAAAGGACGTCATGTGTGATAAAATAGGAGGGTAGTGAAAAAGAGGAAGGCATTCAACAAGATGGATTGACACTGGGCCTACAACAAAGGATTCGAACATAGGATGGTACAGGACTGCACAGTATTTTTTTCTGTTGTGCTAAGAGTTGACACGGGTCAGAATCAAATCACTGGCACCTAACAACAGCAACAACAACAACCACCACAACAAAACAGATTTAAAGAATTTATTGTGAATTAGGTGAAGGCTTATAGGGCAGATTATCAGTTTAAGTTCAGCATCTTTGTTAGCTGCCATCAAACAGGTTCCGATTCATAGCAATACTGCATGCAAGAGAAAAAAACACTGCAGGTCCTGTACCATCCTTAGAATGTTTGCTATGTTTGAGCCCATTGTTTCAGCCACTGTGTTAATCCATCTAATTGAAGCTATTCCTTTATTTTATCCCTCCACTTTAATAAGCATGATGTCTAGTTTCAAGGACTGGTCTCTCATTATAAAATGTCCAAAGACCATGAGATAAAATCTAGCCATCTTAGCCTCTAGGAAGAATTCTGACTGTACTTCTTTAAAGATTTGATTTTTATTTTATCAGTCCAGGGAATTCTCAATATTCTTTGGCAGCACCATAATTCAAATGCACCAATACTTTTTCAATCTTCTTTATTTAATATCCAATGTTCACATATGTGATGTTTGAAAATTGCTGCCAGCTCCCTTTCCATTATTACTGGGACCATTGTTGGTTGATCTTGAGCATGATTTTACTTGGATGTGATTCCAATGATATTGTTCTATAGTTTCAGCGTTCTGTTGGGTTATCTTTCTTTGGAATGTATACATACAAAGATCTCTTCCAGTTAGTTGGCCAAGTAGCTGTCTCCAAAATTTCCTGGCACAGGTGAGTGAATGATAAGTTAGTGCTTCCAGTACTTCATCAACTTGTTGAAATATTCCAAGTAGTTTCCACCAATTTCTGGAACCATGTTTTCCACTAAGGCATTCAGTGCAGCTTGAACTTCTTCCTTCAACACCATTAGTTGTTGCTAATATGCTACCTCCTGAAATGATGGAATGTTGACTACTTCTTTTTGGTATAGTGTCTCTGTGTATTTTTTCTATATTCTTTTCATGCTTCCTGCTTCATTCAACATTTTCCCCATAGCATCTTTCAATCCTGCAACTTGAGCCTTGGAATTTTTCTTGAGGTCTTTTAGTTTAAGATATGCTGAGAGTGCTCATCCTCTTTGGTTTTTTAACTCTAGGCCTTTCCACATTTCATTATAATATTTTACTTTGTATTCTTGAGATATACTTTGAAAATTTCTGTTCAGCTTTTTTACTTCACCATTTATATTTATGTATCTTACCTATTCTACAATTAAAAGATGTCTTAGAGTCTATTCTTGCATCCGCTTTTATCTATTATTTATTTCCTGTCTTTTAAAGATACTTTGCTTTCTTCATAAATGATCTTGATATCATCCTACAACTTGTCATGTCTTCCATTGTTAGTGTTCAATGTATCAAATCTGTTATTTGAAGTTCTCAAAATTCAGGTGTAATATACTCAAAGTTATATTTGGCTTTATTGAACTTCTTTCAATTTCTTTGCCCACCATAGGAGAGACAAACAATAAGCAAAACCAAAAACAACAAAAAAGAAATCAAATGAAAAAGTGAAACAACTTAGGTCTAATTAGAATCCCAGGACAAGTATAAAGAAAAACATATATACAAAGGAATTAGTGTGCTAAATCATTGAAGACAAATTCCCCAACTTCAAAGAGGAGGGGGAAAAATTCAGGAATCTGAGAGAACTCCCAACAGGATAGATCCCCAAAGAAACACATTGCAATGCATCTCAGTCAAAATAATAATTTCAAGAAAAATAGAGACTCTTGAGTGCAGCTATAGGAAAAGAGCTATCACTTACAAAGGAAAAACTCATAAGGATAAGCTTGGCCTCTGAGTGGACTGTGGAAGGCAGAAGATGATAGCGACACACAAAAATTCGGACTAAAAAAGAAGAAAAGACCAACCAGGGTTTGTATACACACCAAAATTTTCCTTCACATACGAGGAAAAAATAAAAGTATTCCAAGACAATGAAATTACCTTTACATAAAAAAATATCCATTAATAAAGACAGGGAATTGTCAACAACAGCTGAAAACTTGAGACCAACGTAAAGGAAACCACCCAGAAATCAATACAATGAAAGTAATACTCAAAACAATACAGAATTAGAGGAGAAACAAACACCAATAAAACCACAGACGCACTCACCAAACCACACAGAAACATCAAAACGACAGCAACAAACTCTCAGAGGAATAATGACAATGAATGACAATTAGTTAAATGCACCAATTGAGATAGTAGAAGACTGGATTAGAAAACAAGACCTGTATTTGATGGTGTTATAGGATTATGGTGAAGGTGTTCATTTAACTGCATTTTTTAGGCATAGAATATTGTTGTTTTGTCACTTATAGAATGTTATATTAAAAAAAGAATATTATACTTAAATGAGGATATCACATATTAAATGGTATGCTTTTTAGTTTTATCCTGTTATATACAGATATGATTTTATTATTGTTTGTTTAAAAGTATGTATGGCTAAAGAGTTGTTTAAACGTGTCAGGTTAACAAGGGGTGATCTATGGTAGTTACATAATCTGGTGTCAACTTGAAAAGGTGATAGAGTCTAGCCTGTCAATCAGGTCACAACTTGATGACTCATTTGGAGACACCACGGAGAAAAATAAGTTACCCTGACACAGCCCTGGGTGCTGGAGCAGCCATGTGGAGACCCCTGCCAGAGCTGCGATGCTTACATGTTCACTGACTCAGCTTTCCTCCTGCAGTTGGCATCATTGCATGTGTTTCATGGGATGGAGGACTTTGTGGATTGGTGTCAGACATATGGGCTAATATTGGACTTGTGGGCTTGGGCAGCACTGGGTTGGGATGTTTTCTTGATATGCACGTACCCTTTATAGAAAATTATTTCTTATACATATGAGTTTCTATGGTTTGTTTCCCTAGTTTATGCAGACTAACACAATAATAAACCTAACCAAAGAAATAAAAGACCTTTACAAAGAAAACTATTGAACACTTTTAAAAGAAACCGACACAAATGGAAGAATATTTTGTGTTCCTGGTTAGGAAGATTTGATATTGTGAAAATGCCAGTACAACCCAAAGCAAACCAATGCAGTGCAATTCTTATATCAATTTAAATTTTATTCCTTAAATTCAAAAATAATTTACCAACTTCCTGTGGAAACAGAAGAGACCTATGATAAGCAAAGAACTCCTTAAAAAGAAAAACAATGTAGGAGACCTCACACTAACTGACCTCAAAACCACACAGCCACAGTAATCAAAACAGCCTGGTATTGGTACAATGATAGATACATAGACAATTGTGCATAGCAGAAAACCTAGCATTTAATTACCTGCAACTGATTTCAAACAAAGGGTCAAAACCACTGAGTGGCAAAGACACAAATATTTTCAATAAATAGTGCTGGAAAATTTATTCTACATCTGCAGAAGAATGTAGATTCTTAACCCTCTCCCAGGCACAAAAAAAGAACTCAAGATGAATCAGACACTTACATTGAATTTCAGTCATAAGAATTATCAATGAGAAAACTTGGACAAACTTATAGGCCTTATTGAGGAGCTTATACTATAAAATATAATAAAGGAAGCACATACAGTAGATGACAAAAATAGATTACCGAGGCACATTGAAAATAATACACCTATGCACATCATAAGAACTTGATCAGACATTGGGCCTCCACTCAAGTACTCCCTCAACACAAGAATACTTTCTTCTATTAAATTGGCATTCTATGATGTTCACATTCCCAACACAACCGCTGGCTCATCTCCTCCCCGAGACCCCTCTGCAAGG
>NW_022103913.1:1366555-1368758 GCF_000313985.2 Echinops telfairi | reverse complement strand
AAGAGCCCATGAACAGGGAAAAAAATCTTTAGCAATGACACACCAGACAGAGGATTAATTACTAAAGTCTATAGAGTTCTGCAAAACCTCATAAGGAAAAATACATACAAAAAATCCAATTAAAAAGTGGGCAAAAAGACATGAACATACAGTTTACCAAAAATGACTTTCAAGTAGCTAACAAACACATGAAAAAATGTCTAGAATCACTAATCATCTGTAGAAAATAACAATGATAAAATATTGCCTTATATTCACAATAATAGCTACTTAAAAAAACACAACAAAAACTTGAGAGGGAGAGATTAGAATTTATACATTGCTGGTAGGCTTGCAAACATGTATCACTGTTGTGGAAAGGGATATGGGACTACCCAAAATAATTAACAATCAAAATACCATATAACCCAGCAATATCTCTGCTGATTTATACTGGTATATACTCCAAAGAAGTGAAGGGCGCAGCATGAACAGATGTATGATCCCCATGTTCATTGCAGCACTATTCACAATTTCAAGAAGCTAGAAAGAGCCCAAATGCCCATCATTAGAAGAATGTACAAAGAAACTCTGGTAAATACATATAATGGAATATTGTGCATTCCTGAAATCCTGTGATGAAACCGCAAAATGCTTCATGACATGGATGGACATGGAAAGTCTTATGCTGACCAAAGCTTGTCAATCAAAAAGGATGAAATATTATGAGATCACTATTATAATTATAAGCACATATACAATGGAAAGCTTCTGTTCTCAGGTCATGAAATCTTCTAATCCAGTCTCCCAAGCAATGAAGTGTTGTGCCTGCCTAATTTCATCTACATATTCCCCTTATTAGTGGTTAAGTGTTGGGTTGCTAACTGCAAGGTTAAAAGTTAGAAATCATAAGCTACTATGGAAGAAAGGTGACTCTGTTGACCCCCATAGAGTTATGCTCTCAAAAACCCACAGGGGCAGTTACTTTGACTTTTGGAATAACTACAAAAGAAGAGGCCTTATTTTAGCTAGGGTCAATTTCTCATGTAGGGTGAAAGGGAGATGATCACTTCCTGTCATATAACCTAAAGACACTCAAACAAGGTGCTCAGTGGACAGTAACAATTATTCAAATCCAAAGATGGAAAATGGGGGCATGTCTGTCTCAGATAAGGTGACTTCACTTCTGTTGGTGGGAAAACCAGGTGGGCCCACCTCCCACGAAGAAAAAAATGCTTAATATTATTTATATAGAAGCCCAAGGAGAACTAGTATTATGTTCCTAATTGGGTAGTTTTCACCTTGTTTCTATTCAGTCCTTGGTGACCTCAGCCCTGTACTATAGACAACCAGGGCTTGAGACTCTGTTCTTTTGAGTTGAACCAATATTTTTCATGTGCCACAACAGAATGCTCAGATTTGGAAACCCCATTAAGTGAACTGGACTTTACCTCAATCACACATGTAGCAGATTAAAGGAATTAAAATACTCCCTTGGACTTAAAGCTGAAATGCCCTAGTGTGAGAAGAAGCAGATGGTTAATAACTCTAGGCTATGGATGTGGAAGTTATTGGACTTTGGTTCAAATCTTTTGCTCTGAAGGTCCCCAATAAATGGTAACTCTAGATTATTATATATTTTCTATTTTCATGCTCTTTTCCCATTTTTATGAGATATTTGTCCAGGCACAGTTCTACCTTTGCTAACAAGCATTATTGAAAAAGTTCCCCTACCTTCAGCCCTCATAGTTTGCATAAATAATGTCCAATAACTCAATGATATCTCAATATTTAAGAAATATTTAAAAGATTTTAAAGGTTTTCTTTATGTTATAGGATTTTCTGATGGCAATTTCATAAATTTTCAAATACTTTGTTTTAAGATCATTTTTTAAATTAACACTAACAATCTGCTTCATCTTCTTCACTCAAAATAACCCATTTTTCTTTTTATCTCTTAAATTCTTGGTTCTATAAAATTACAATGCTTGGCTTTGTGTTACCCCTTAAAATGCTTTATGATCAGATGATTGGGACTAAGTAGGAACTAAATGCACCTAAGATTAATGGTTGCTGCTCACCGACTACATAATTATTGCCAGAAAAACTAAAAATGCGAGGTGTAAGAGATATGGCGACCCGATAAGACGCATCTTCCAGAGCTCCTGCTGCCAGACCAGAAAATTAGGAGGTAAGGCGAAGGGAACGGGGAGGTGACGTCCAG
>NW_022103913.1:1346707-1348206 GCF_000313985.2 Echinops telfairi | reverse complement strand
TGTGATGAATTGTATGAGCCCCAATAAAAAAAAAAAAGAGGTGTAAGAGCCCCAAATAAAATGATTTTTCCACCACCTAATAAAATTATTTTAAAAATATAAAAAAAACCCAAAAAACTAAAAATGCATAATATCTTTCAAATATGAAAGAAGCACACAACGAGGCAGCAGGGGAGAAGATGGAAATCACAACTGGAGGCAATGATTACTCTGAGTGTCTTCTACAGAAAACATAACATTTGGAAATTCATGTACATTTCTTTAAAACATTCAAAAGTCTTTGTCAAACAAACCATACATTAACTAAAATGCTGATGACTGCACTGCCTACATACAAAAGTACCCATCATTTCTGTGAAGGTTCTTTCTATACCACTTCAAAGAATATAATCATAAACTTTTCCTTCACATTTGATTTTGGTGGCAAAAAGTTTGGAGTAAATAATACAGAAACTTTCACTTCTCTGGCATCTAATATGCAGTGGTATACCACATATATTTCCAAACGAAGGGGTTATTTATTTTAAACTTTAGTGCATTGTATATTCCCAAAGATAAAAGAAAGTGTGACCATCCATTGTTAAGTAACCTACAGCATGTCACTTTTAATTTCTGGGATCTCCCCTGTGAAAAATGAGTCACTCTAGACATATTCTTTAACAATCCATTTGTGACTCAATATAATGTATAGTTAAGTGACTATGGCTTTTTTAGTATGGTGGGTAGTTGTTTTGCATTACTTTTACCCACATACTTCTTTGATATTCTTGGCATTACTATGAGGCACTGCTTATTTCAGTATTGACCTTCCCCATTCTGCCCTGGAAGCCAGAAAACCTCCCCCACTGAACTGCCAGCATGTGAGAAATGAGGGCAAGATAAACCATAAGTTCCTGTGCTTTCTGACTTCTAGTAAATGGTCAATTTATATTTGTTAAATAAATGAATGATTCAATACCTTTCATTTTCCAAAATCCCACTATACAATGCTACTGGGCTCCACTGAAGGACATTTGGTCTTGGTTCATTTATCATCTTCGTTCCAAGTATACTCCTAGGCTTTTCCTGCCTGCTAAATGGGAACCCATTGCAAAGCCATATGCCCTTTATAAGCATAAAAGCTTTAAGAATTTACTACGATGTTAAATAAGAGTGGAGCCAAGGGGCATCCTGGTCTGGTCCCCCTTTTCACTGGGATTGTGTTAGTCTTGTCTCCACTGACTACCCCGTTGGCTGTTGGTTTTTCACATATAGCTTGTATTGGCTTGATGAATTTTCCTTCCATTCCTATCTTCTCAAATGTCTTAAAGAGGAATTGGTGTTGGATGTTGTTGAATGCTTTTTCTGCATCTATCGATATTATCGTGTGGTTCTTATAGTTTTTCATGTCAATGTGGTGAATGATACTAATTGTCTTTCATATGTTGAACCATCCCTGTATCCCTGGTATGAATCCCACTTGGTCATGGTGAATTATTTGTTTTATATACTTTTGTATT
>NW_022103913.1:1343350-1345677 GCF_000313985.2 Echinops telfairi | reverse complement strand
CAGGCTATCAGAAATAGGGAAGGACACAAACACAGAGGAGGCACAAATTGACAAGTGGGAGATACTGAAGATGAAACACCTGTGTGAATGGAAAGATTTCATCAAGAGAGTAATAAGAGAATCCACAGACTGGGCAGACATCTTTGGCAATGACACATCAGATAAAGGCCTTATTACTAAAATCTACAATACTCTGCTAGCTTCCAAAAAGAAAAAAACTAAGTGCCCACTGAGGAGGTAGGCAAAAGACCTGAACAGAAGTTTCACAGGGGTAGAAATCCAAATGGTCAATAAACATATGAGGAAATGTTCCCGATATTTAGCCATAAGAGAAATGAAAATTAAAACAACAATGAGGTACCACTTAACACCCTCAAAGATAGCCCAACTCAAAAAATCAAAAAGCACCAAGTGTTGGAGGGGCTGTGGGAAGACAGGAACTCAAATCTACTGTTGGTGGGCCTGTGAGTATGTACAGCCACTATGGAAATCGATGTGGTGATATCTAAATCAGATGGAAATTGACCTGCCATATGACCCAGCAATCCCCCTACTGGGCATATACTGAGAAGAGGCAAGAAACAAACCAAGGCCAGACATCTATGCTCCAATATTCATTGCAGCACAGTTGACAATTGCAAGGAGTTGGAAACAACCCAGATTTCCATGAACTGATGAGTGGATTAAAAAGCTGTGGCACATACATACAATGGAATACTACACATCACTAAAAAGCAGTGATGAACGTCTGAATCCCATCGCTGCATGGGAAGAACTGGAGGAAATCATGCTACACAAAGTAAGCCAAGCACAAAAGGACAAGTACACCATGAGTCAGCTGAGGTAAGCTTTGAAAAAAATGCAAAACAGGCATAGGGAACAAACTACTGTATACAAACATTCCTGGGCTGAGGACCAGGTAGTATGGCAAGGGCCACACCAAATACAGGGATACATATGGTAGACAACTAAAAAATGGGGGGCGGGGAAGGAATAAATAAATAAATAAATAAATAAATAAATAAATAAATAAATAAATAAATAAATAAATAAATAAAAAGAAATAGGTAGCGGGAGTACAGGGCACTAACCCACCCAAGGGCAGGGTATTATTTATATCTCCACAGGGAAAGAGGGACCAGACTTCAACCCAGTGCTCCAAGATGTGAATGCAACATGCTGGCATGGAGTAGGGAACCAGTGGAGAGGTCTGAGGGGCCGGCCCCAATCCCAACTATGTGGACAGTTGCCACTCCCCCCAGAATAATTTTTTTCAGAGGACAGCACTGAATCTGCAGCTCTGAGAGAGGGACATGTCTGATTATAGCACACAGGAGCAAATGAAGGGGGAGGAAGAGAGAGTGGAGCACATCCTGGCCCACC
The DNA here is from genome assembly GCF_000313985.2 of Echinops telfairi. Lineage (NCBI taxonomy): Eukaryota > Metazoa > Chordata > Mammalia > Afrosoricida > Tenrecidae > Echinops > Echinops telfairi. The sequence continues at coordinate 1,344,294 of NW_022103913.1, read as the reverse complement.
AAGCCTTGAGGACGATATTCCTGTGCATAGCAGCCAATCCACAGAGAAGACCATATGCCCAGCCCCACTATGACACAAGACATCCCTCACTGACCCATAGCCCTAAAGGTGGACTACACCGGAGATACAGTGTGGGAATTCCCCACCCCCCGCCCCCCATCTGATCCCACCACACCAAGGCAAAACACTAAGGGTGTGGAACAGAATAGCAAGGGCAACTGAGCAACGAAGTGCCCAAGGAATACCAAAAATAGACTTTGGGGCCTGGGCTTGGTGCCCCATCAGACTCGAACGTAAAACACTCCTAAAGGCCAACAAATAGTCCGTGAACTAACTATAAGCTTTTCTTTCTTGTTGTGTTTTGTTTTTTTGTCATTGGCTTATTGGTGCTGTTGTTTTGTTTTCTTTTGTTGCTTGGTTTTGCTCTGTCTTGTTTTTGTGCGTGTGATTATCTCCACAGGTCTGTCTAAATAAGATAGGTTGGATGAACAATCTGGAGGAGAAAACAACAGGACTGACAGTTCTGGGGTAGACATGGGAGAGGGGGAGGTGGGTGGAAAGTTGTGTTAACAAACCTAAGGACAAAGGAACAACAAGTGATCCAAATCGGTGGTGAGGAGGGTGTAGGAGGCCTGGTAGGGCGTGACCAAGTGTAATGTAACTGAGCGGAATTACTGAAACGCAAACAAAGGCTGAACATGATAGTGGGACAATAAGAAGGTAAAAGGAAATAGAGGAAAGAACTAGGAGGCAAAGGGTACTTATAGAGGTCTAAATAAAGGCATGTATATATGTGAATATATTTATATATGAGGATGTGGAAATAGATCTATGTGCATATATGTATAGGTTTAGTATTAAGGTAACAGATGGATGTTGGGCCTTCATTCAAGCACTTCCTGAATGCAAGAATACTTTGTTCTATTAAACTGGCATTCCATGAT
>NW_022103913.1:1338441-1343250 GCF_000313985.2 Echinops telfairi | reverse complement strand
CAAATGTGGTGAAGAAAGCTGATGGTGCCTGGCTATCAAAAGACATAGCATCTGGGGTCTTAAAGGCTTGAAGGTAAACAAGCGGCCATCTAGCTCAGAAGCAAAAAAAGCCCACATGGAAGAAGCACACCAGCCTGAGTGATCACGGGGTGCCGAAGGGATCAGTTATCAGGCATCAAAGAACAAAAAATCATATCATTGTGTGCTCAGCTCTCTGATACGATCACTGAAGACAAATGGGTACAGAAGCAAATGTGGCGAAGAAAGCTGATGGTGCCCGGTTATCAAAATATATAGTGTCTGGGGTCTTAAAGGCTTAACGGTAAACAAGCAGCCAACTATCTCAGAAGCAACAAAGCCCAAAAGGAAGAAGCACACCAGTATGTATGAATATGAGGTGCCGAAAGTATTAGTATCAGGAATCAAAGAACAAAAAATCGTATCATTGTGAATGAGGGGGAGTGTGGGGTGGAGACCCAAGCCCATCTGTATGCAGCTGGACATCCCCTTACTGAAGTGTTGTTGGGAGGAGACGAGCCAGTTAGGGTGCAGTGTAGCAACGATGAAACATACAACTTTCCTCTAGTTCCTAAAAGCTTGGTCCATCCCCCTACCATGATCCCAATATTACCTTACAAATCTGGCCAGACAAGAGGATGTACACTGGTACAGATAGGAACTAGAAACACAGGGAATCCAGTACAGATAATCCCTTGAGGACTAGTGGTGAGAGTGGCAATATCTGGAAGGTGGACTGAGCATGGGGTGGACAGGGGAAACCAGTTACACGGATCTACATATAACTTCCTCCCTGGGGGACAGACAACAGGAAAGTGGATAAAGAGAGACGTTGGACAGTGTAAGATATGATAAAATAATACTTTATAAATTATCAAGGGTTCATGAGGGAAGGGGGAGCGGGGAGGGAGGGGGAAAATGATGAGCTGATGCCAGGGGAGAGCAAATGTTTTGAGAATGAGGAGTGTAATGAATGTACAAATATGCTTTACACAATTGATGTATCTATGGATGGTGATAAGAGTTGTATGAGGCCCTAATAAAATTATTTTTTAAAAATCTTTTACTACATTTTAACCAAAGAGAAGATTCTGTAGAAAGTGTTGTAGGTAATGGTGGTGCTGAAATGATTGCTCTTCTATTTCATCTATTAACCCTATACTTCTAGTATACTAATTTTGTAACAGTGAATATTAATCTTTTAAATATGTAGTTTCACTTTTTTATAATTCTGATCATGATATAAGAATATGAAAGAGATACAATTAATTGAGTTATATTTCTCCAAAAGATATATTAAAATCTTTACCCCCATACTTGTGAATGTGGCCTAGTTTGGGGGGGGGGAAAGAACCCTTTTTTATGGGGAGGGGGCGGAGATAGCACCAGTTAACAAGGGCATTCTAGGGTAGTATGGGTTCTAAGCCTCTGTTAGTGGTGTCTTGTAGAAACAGAGAACAGACAGGAAAATGGAAACACACAAGGAAAAGAACAATGTAAAGAATTCCACCAAACACATGCCACAAAACACCGATGTACAAGTGAGGCTACTAGAAGCTGGGCTACACAAGGAAGATTCGGCCCCCAAAGTACACAAAAAGATCATGGCCCTCCCAAAGAAGCCTTGGATTCCGATTTCTAGCTTTCAGTACTGTAAGATCATATCTTCTGTTCTTATATGCCACTTACTTTGCAGAATTTTTTAAAAGCAGCTCTGGGAAATTGAGACTTGAGAGGAAGGAAGGAAAATAATTTGTATTGGATGTCTCTACTCTACTCATATACCAGACGGTTACTCTTGGTAAATATAGACAATATTCCTGTTTCGGAGGAGTAACTGATATTGAAAAAAGTCATTTGCATAGGTCTTCAAGTTAATGATTAACTTCAACTAGTGCTTATTCCATAATATAGCGCTTCTCTAAAGTCTGGATGGAGTGAGGAGAGCAGGAGTTATTTTGGAGCATAAAGGGAGCTGTCGGAAGGAAGCTCAAGGACTGTCTAGGAAGCAGGAGGATTTTGTGGATCAGCATTTGAGGAATGAGAAACTTGGGAAAATAATCTAATCAGAGATGATCTTGCAGTTTAGATTATGGTCTTGTTGCCAGCTTTGCAGAGGTCTTTGGGGTATTGTGGCTTCTTGTTACCAAGTTGGGATTAAAAACTCTGATTTTAAAATAATATCTATTTCATGGAGTTGATCAATTAAATTTATATGACAGAGTAATATGAACTACAAAGAACTGTAAAATGATTTTCAGGAATTATTTTTCTACTAGTTTGGAAGGCTGCAAGTCAAAGGGGAATTACAGCTCACATGTAAGATTTTGGAAATCATTTATACTAGAAGAACCAGTGAAGAGGTAAATGGCTTCCAAAGTCAACATAACATAATGTCACACATTAAAAAAATTAAATCTTAGTTAACAAAGATATACCATATATACTTGTGTATAATTTGAGCTTTTTCAGCACATTTTATTTTTATTTATTTATTTTATTAAATAATCATTTTATTAGGGGCTCATACAACTCACCACAATCCGTACATATGTCATTTTTGTCCAGCACATTAGTACATATTTTGACTTCATCATTCTCACAACACCCGCTTTCCATTTGAGCCCTTGGTGTCAGCTCATTTCCCCCCTCCCTCCTCGCTCCCTCCTCCCCCTGTACCGTTGATAATTTATAAATTATTATTATTTTATCATATCTTATCCCATCCAACGTCTTCCTCATCCACTTCTCCACTGTCCGTCCCCCAGGGAGGAGGCCATATGTAGACCTCGCCATCTGTTCCCCCTTTCTCCCTCTCCTTCCCTCCACCCTCCCGATATCGCCACCCTCTCCACTGGTCCTGGGGGGGTTCATCTGTCCTGGGTTCACTGTTTTTCCAGTTCCTATCTGTGCCAGTGTACATCCTCCAGTCCAACCGGATATGTAAGGTAGAATTGGGATCATGGTGAGGGGGGGAGGGAAGCATTTAAGAACTAGAGGAAAATTGCATATTTCATCATTACTACACTGTGCTCTGATTTGCTCCTCTCCTCCCCCGTAACCCTTCTGCAAGGGGATGTCCAATTTTCCCCGATGGGCCCTGGGTCCCCACTCTGCACTCCCCCTCATTCACAATGTTATCTTTTTTTTTTCTTTGATGCGTGATACCTGACTTGTCATCTTACAGGCTGGTGTGCTTCTTCCATGTGGGCTTTGTTGTTTCTCAGTTAGATGGCCCCTTGTTTATCTTCCAGCATGTGGGATCCCAGATTCTGTGTAATTTGACAGCTTGGCACCATCAGCTTTCTTCACCACATTTGCTTATGTACCCGCTTTGTCTTCAGCATTCATGTCGGGGTACTTTCAGCACATTTTAAATGCAGTTTTTGTGGTAAAACTAGGTACCTCGGCTGATATCCGGGTTGGCTTATACTAGAGTATCTGTGGTAATCATCCACTAGAAAAGCTATGTGGCCACTTCATTGACCAGATTATTGTAGGGAAATATTGTGTGTGTATGTGTAGTGGGAGCAAGGGAAAGTTTTCACAGTTCCAGAAATGCTGTATTTCATGAAATTTTATCCTGTATTTGCTCCCTTTTGATCAAGATTCTGCCACAGAATATTTGATCAAGATATTCATTAATGGCAGTTGGGCATCATCCATGTCTGAGCTGATGGCAGAAGAGGCTGTTGTTTGCAGAAGCAACTACCCACACAAACAATTTCCTGCACCATTTTCTGATTCTCTTTCATTTCTTCAAGAAAGTTGAGAGCAAATAATGTGCCTTGGATGGCCACTTCCAAGGCTTAGTTACTCTAGGCACTTAAGTATACAATTTGTTAACAGCAATTATATTCATCAGGTTTACAAACTTACCCTTAATCAATGTGATATTTTTCATTACCATACTGAAAGTCAGTGTTTTATAGGCAATAACCACTCCTTTCACCCTCTTTTTTTGCCTGTGACAAACTTTGGTTTCTACTTATTTGTCTTTTTATGTAATTGAGGTTATACAAGAATTTGTCTTTTCTGATTGACTTATTTTGCTTAGCATAATATCTTTAATTTATTTAAATATCTTTTCTGTTTGAGTCCTCCTACTTTGTCAGATTTCCATACATTTCAAATGGCAGAATTTTCAGGAAATTATATATATTTTTATGAAACAATTCTGATTTCACATCACTCTCCCAATTTGAATAGCTTCCTCACAGATGAATGATCAGTCTGAATGATGCTTTACCAATAAATAACAGGTATGTTTAAAAGTTATACCCCCAAATAAATGACATATTTAAGCTTCTCTTCTTTGGACTCCCTTTATTGGTTGATTATTTAAACCCATTTCTTCTTCTTCTCCCCCTCCTCCTTCTTTTTTACCAAGCCAGTTGTAACCTTTATTTTTAACGTGATTTCTGTATGGGGACATAAGTAATTCTTTTACAAATCAAAATGATTACTAGAAGAAACAAAGACAAAAGCTGACATATGATGTGAATCTGTAGGATTTTAAGCTTCAATTCCAGCCAAGAAGTTTGACTTTCTACTTTGCATTCCACTGTTTAGAGATATTTCAATTAGCCCTGATGTTGCCCAGCAGGACCTGGTGTTGGCTGATGACATGAAACAAGAAAGCAGTCCAAACTATGTGATCTTGCTGGGCTCTAGATGTGTTTTGTTATTGGGGATGACCCTCTTGAATATTTGCTCTGTGTTTTTCTATGTTTCAGTATATGAAACCAGGATTGATAAGCCTATGGGTTCAGCAAATAGAGTAAGGGTATG
>NW_022103913.1:1336476-1338341 GCF_000313985.2 Echinops telfairi | reverse complement strand
ACTGATTGTGGTAGCAATTGTACAATACAGTTTGATGTGATTGAACTATGGAGTGATATCTCTATGAACTCACAATAAAATGGTTTTGAAAAAAATTTTGAAAAATAAATCACCACTAATCAAATGAAAACTATTAGTGTTCCAATAAATTTAGCAACACTATAAGGCGAAACATAATATTTGAAAATAAATTACATTTCTATAAATGAACATCAAATAAACAGAAGTAAAATTAGGGAAACAACTCCACTAACAAATGCATTTAAAATCATAACATGTTCAAAATAAATTTTAAAAGGAGAGGTAAGATATCTCCAATAAAATATTGCTGAGGTGAATTTAAAAATATTTGAATGAAGTGCTCTATAATTTGCATGGAGGTGAGAAATCAATATTATTAAAATATCAATTTTTCCTGCATTTATCTGTAATTGTAATCCAATGAAAACAAAATTCTAACTAATTTTTTATAGACGTTTCTAAAGGACTTAGATTAGTTTTCTGAGCCCACTGCCAAAATTGCCCCCACTCTTCAAAGAATACTGAAAATTAATAACAGAACTATAGGACTTTTATTATAAGGTTTATCCTTTTGATCTACTATAGCCATCTTTCCAATTCACTCTCTTTGGTAACCACTCTCTTCTCATCTTTCTATTATGGATAGAGGGAAATCACCAAAGGTTTATTTCCTATGTAGATTTCACAAATGTATTTTGGCTACCAGTGTTATCCATAGCTTTCTGCAAACCCAATTCTCATAATTTAGGCTATGATACCATTCCCTCCTTCGGCTTTGGATAATATGATTTACAATCCTTTGGTCACTGATGTTGGTGTGCTTCTTCCATGTGGACGTAGTGGACATCTCACTTAGATGGCTGTGTTTGGAAACAAGTACCTTTAACACCCTAGGTGCTATTCTATCTGTTAGCTGGACACCATTTCATTTCTTTACCATAGTTTGCTATAGCACCTATATCTTCTGTTCAAGGTGAATATCAAGCAGGGCCATGATATAAGAACAATATTTTTCTTAAATTGGAGCTAGGATTTTGTGTAAGCCCACAGCCCATTCCTGGATCTGTGTTTATTTATCTGTCTTTGACTCCATTTCAAAACCTCCTGGTTAATTTATAGTAGAGAGTCTTATACATGATCCCCCTGGGGCATAAAGATCTTCCATTAATATTTTCATTTATTAGTCCCTGGTACTAATTTTTTAAGACACTGTTGAGAGGGGGGCAATTGGGCCAATATAGCCTAACTCCATATTGCAGTACCAGAATTATTCATATCCACAGAGTCCATCCTTTTGTGGTTGAATGCTATTTCCACAGACAATGGAAGTTGGCTGTCAGGGAAATTTTACAATAATTTTCACCACAAATGTTAGTCACAGGTTTACTGGAATAATATATATCTTAATACAGCACATAGGACATTGATACAGAAAGACCATGATTGTCTGCCTGCCAACAATTCAATGTATAGCTGTCTGCTGCTTCCTCAGATACCATGAATTTTCAGTCTTAAGTTCTCAGTTTACAATTGTGTCTGAGGTAGAGTTCAGTTCATTCAATGGATTTTCCTCCTTGGATCTCACTAATGCATCCTCTGGAGCATGCAATGCAGCCTGAAGTTCCAAGATTCAATGCCCCAGCACTCCACACAGCACTCTAGCCTGGGTGCCCAGGATGCATCCAGAAGCTGGGTCAATGTGGCCCATCCCTGAAAACTGGAGGTCAGTCCTCTGACTTTTCCTACCAACAATTTCCTTTCTTTCTTCTTCTTCTTCTTCTTCTTCTTCTTCTTCTTCTTCTTCTTCTTCTTCTTCTTCTTCTTCTTCTTCTTCTTCTTCTTCT
>NW_022103913.1:1335242-1336376 GCF_000313985.2 Echinops telfairi | reverse complement strand
CTCTCTCTCTCTCTCTCTCTCTCTCTCTCTCTCAGCATTTCATTAGGCATTCTAACAGATATTACAATCTATAGTTTCATTAAATCAAACATCGTTGTACAATTGCTGCCATCATTATTTTTGATAATTTTCTTTCTTCTTCAACTCCTTGATATCAGCTCCCCTTTATCCCCTCCTTTATCTTCCAATGTATCCATTCACCTAAAATTCTGATGTTAGTTCCCCATGAGTGGGGTTATACAGTCATCATTGCTATCAATTCCTTCTTCCCCTTTTTGTCCCCCTCCCTTCCCATACCACCAGGGAATCATTATCCCCATTACTGTATTTGAGGGGTTTATCTATCTTGGATTTCATGCATCAAAAGATCTTAATTGTACCAATGTACAAATGCAGGTCTAGCAAGGTTAGTGAAGTAAAACTAAGGGCATAATAGTGGACAGAGGAAATTTTCTTTAATCATTTTATTAGGGGCTCATACAACTCTTATCACAACCCACACATACACCAATTGTGTGAAGCACATTTGTACATTCACTGCCCTCATCATTCTTGAAATATTTGCTCACCACCTAAGCCCCTGACATCAGCTCCTCAATTTTTCCCCTCCATCGCCGCTCCCCATTTGCTCATGAGCCCTTGATAATTTATATTATTATTTTGTCATATCTTGCCCTGTGCGACGTCTCCCTTCACCCACTTCTCTGTTGTTCATCCCCCAGGGAGGAGGTCACATGTAGATCCTTGTAATCAGATCCCTCTTTCCAACCCACCCTCCCTCCACCATCCCAGTATCGCCACTCACACCACTGGTCCTGAAGGGATCATCTGTATTGGATTCCCTGTGTTTCCAGTTCCTATCTGTACCAGTGTACATCCTCTGGTCTATCCAGATTTGTAAAGTAGAATTGGGATGATGATAGAGGGGGAGGAGGTATCATTTAGGAACTAGAGGAAAGTTGTGTGTTTCATCATTCTACATCACACCCTGACTGGCTCTTCTCCTCCCCAGACCCTTATGCAAGGGGATATCCAGTGGCCTATAAATTGGCTTTGGGTCTCCACTCCGCACTCCCCACCTCATTCACTATGACATGATTTTTTGTTCTGATGATGCCCGATACCTGATCCCTT
>NW_022103913.1:1309838-1333829 GCF_000313985.2 Echinops telfairi | reverse complement strand
TGGAGCACTGGGTTGAAGTCTGGTTCCTGTTTCCCTGTGGAGATATAAACAATACCCTCCCCTTGGGTGGGTTAGTGCCCTGTGCCCTGTGCCTTGCTCCCATTCCTTTTTTAAAAAAATTATTATTGTTTTTTCCTTTACCCACCTCCTTTTTAGTTGTCTACCATATATATCCCTGTATTTGGTCTGGTCCCTGCCATACTACCTCGTCCTCACCCCAGGAATGTTTGTATACAGTAGCTTTTTCCCTATGCCCCTTTTGAATTTTTTTTTTTTAAGCTTACCTCAGTGGACTCATGGTGTACTTGTCCTTTTGTGCTTGGCTTACTTCACGTAGAATGATTTCCTCCAGTTCTTCCCATGCAGCGATGGGCTTCATATATTCATCACTGCTTTTTAGCGATGCGTAGTACTCCATTGTATGTATGTACCACAGTTTTGTGCTCCACTCGTCAGTTGGTGGAAATTTGAGTTGCTTCCAACTCCTTGCAATTGTCAACTGTGCTGCAATGAACATTGGAGCACAGATGTCTGGCCTTGGTTTGTTTCTTGCCTCTTCTCGGTATATTCCCAGTAGGGGGATTGCTGGGTCATATGGCAGGTCGATTTCCATCTGTTTTAGAGATCACCAGATTGATTTCCATAGTGGCTGTACATACTTACAGGTCCACCAGCAGTGGATGAGAGTTCCTGTCTCCCCACAGCCCCTCCAACACTTGTTGCTTTCTGATTGTTTGAATTGGGCTACCTTTGAGGGTTTTAGGTAGTACCTCATTGTTGTTTTAATTTTCATTTCTCTTATGGCTAAATATCAGGAACATTTTCTCATATGTTTGTTGGCCATTTGGATTTTTGCCCCTGTGAAACTTCTGTTCAGGTCCTTTGTCCACCTCCTCAGTGGGCAATTAGTTTTTTTCTTTTTGGAAGCCAGCAGAATATTGTAGATTTTAGTAATAAGGCCTTTGTCTGATGTGTCATTGCTAAAGATGTTTGCCCAGTCTGTAGACTCTTGGTGAATTCTTTCAATGTACACAGGTGTTTTATCTTCAGTATCTCCCATTTGTCAATTTGTGCCTCCTCTGTGTTTGTGTCCTTAACTATTTCTGATAGCCTATGTATTGCCTGTGCCAAAGTTTTCAAGTTGGTCCCAATTCCCTCATTGATGGCCCTAATAGTTTGGGATGTAACTTCAAGGTCTGTGATCCACCTTAAGTTTATTCTTGTGCATAGAGTGAGATAAGGGTCTTGATTCATTTTTCTGCCTGTAGATATCCATTTTTTCCAGCACCACTTGTAAAAGAGGGCATTTGCTTCCCATTGGATATTTTTTGGGCCACAGATGAAATTTTAAAGACCTTCAGGATAGTTATTTTTAACATCATCATGTCATTTCCAAATAAACACATTTTGAACCTACAATGATGTTTACCTTTCCTCTAGTTATTTAATGCTTCCTCCCGTCCACTATCATAACCTCAATTCTACCTTACAAATCTGGCTAGACCAGAGCATGTACACAAGCATATACATGTACACAGATAAGAGCTGAAAACACAGGGAATCCAGGACAGATAAACCCCTCAGGAGCAATTATGAGAGTAATGAAAACAGGTGGGTAAGGGGAAGGTGGGAGGAGGGAGGGGGAACTAATCACAATGATCTACATATAACCCCCTCCCTGGGGGACAGGCAACAGAAAAGTGGGTGAAGGGAGATATCGGTCAGTATAAGACATGAAAAAATAATAATAATTTATAAATTATCAAGGGTTCATTAGGGAAGGAGGGTCAGGGTGGGAGGGGGAAAATGAGGAGCTGATACCAAGGGCTCAAGTAGAAAGAAAATGTTTTGAAAATAATGATGGCAACAAATGTACAAATGTGCTTGCCACAGTTGATGGCTGTGTGGATTGTGATAAGAGATGTATGAGCTCTCAATAAAATAATAAAATAAGGAAACCAAGAGAGCAGATGTCTTGTGGAAAACTTTTAAGCATTAAGTATACTGTATACAAAACAGAAACTAGCAACAACAACAACACACACAGGCACACACACACAACCTGTTGCCATTGAATTTATTCTTATTCATTGACTCATAGTGACCATATGAAACAGATTAGACATCCCTTTGAGGGTTTTCAAAGTTGTAACCTTTACTGAAGCCTATTGCCACATCTTTCTTCAAAAGGACAGCTGGAGGCTTCCTATGGACAGCCTTTCAGGTTGCAGTCAAAGACACTGGGCAACCAGGGCTTCTTAGATGCAGGCTATTCAAAGAATTTAACAAGATTCCTTTTCAATTTAAGGGAATAGTCTTCTATTTCTAATAGCTTGAGAATTTTATTATGAGTGGTTGTTGATTTCTTTTCCTGAAATGCCTTTAATGCATCTCTCAAGAAGTTACCAGGGATCATCTATCTCTTTTTCAACTCCTTGTATGTGGCAAATTAATTATTGATCATTGGCTGTTAAACCACCTTCCATTCCTGGGAGAAACTGCAAGTCATGGTGCATATTTTCTATTTCAATTCCTGGATTTTACTTTCTAATATTATAAAAACATTTTGTCCTCTATATGCATGAGGGTTAATACTTCCTTCTATTGACTTTGGTTGGGTTTTGCTATCAAGATGATGTTTGCCTGATAAATGAGTTTGGGAATTTTATTTTCATCTCTTGAAAGACAGTTCAGGACATATTGTTGATATATATTTCTCAAATGTTAAATATTATTCACCTATGAATTCATTTGGAGTTTAGATTAAAAATTCAACTTCTTTCATGGATATGCTGTTGGTATTAGGTGCCCCAGAGTCAGGTCCACCGCATAGCAACCTATGTACTACAGAAATCAAAAACACAACTTCAATCCTTGGGCATCCTCACAATTGCTGTTGTCAGTGTGCTGATCCATCATTTTAAGGGTCTCCCTCTTTTTCAAGGACCTTCTACTTTACTAAGCTTGATGCTCTAGGGACTGATCCCTGTTGACAATATATCTAAGGTATGCCTCATCGTCTTCACTTCTTAGGAGCACATGACTTGGATTAGGCCAGTGGTTCTCAACCTTCCTAATGCCATGGACCTTTAATAGAGTTCCTCATGTGGTGGTGACCCCAAAATAAAATTATTTCTGTTGCTACTTCATAACTGTAAAAGGGTCATTTGACCTCCAAAGGGTCGTGTCCCACAGGATAACCACTGGGTTAGGCAATCAATTTTAGTACTCAAATTGACGTCCTTACTCTTCAACAGGTTAAAGATGTCTTGTGTAGAGATTTGTGAAATGCATTACATCATTTCATTTATTACCTGATACTTCCATTAGCATTGTTTATTGATCCAAACAAATACAATTTCAATCATTTATCCATTTATCATGATGTTGTTTGCTGGTCAATTGTGAAGATTTTGGTTTACTTTATAGTTAATTGCAATTTATACTGAAGACTGTAGTCCATTATCTTCATTAGCAAGTGCTTCAGGGATTTGCTTTATGTAAGTAAGGTTATGTCATCTGAATATTGCAGCTTGTTAATAAGCCATCCGGCTGCTACATTCTTATACATAAGCCCAGCTTCTGAGATCATTTGTTCAGCACAAACATTGAATAAGTATGAGGAAAGGATACAATCCTGATCTGAAATTATGCAATATTTCCTTGGCTTGTTTGTAGGTCTACTTCCTGGTCCCTGTACAGGTTTTGAATGAGCACAACATTCTCACAATGCTGTACATAGTTAGTTAGGATCACAAAGTCCAATGACTTTGAATAGTCAATAAAACACGAGTAAACAAGTCTCTGCTATTCTCTACTTTCAGCCAAGGTACATCTGACATAAGCGATGATATCTTTCAATCCACATTCTCTTCTGAATCCAGTTTAAATTTTTGGCAGCTTCCTGACAATGTACTGCTGCAACCACTTTGGAAATATCATCAGCGATATTTTATTTGCATGTGATATTAATTATGTTGTACAACAACTTGCACATTCTATTGTGTTTACTTTCTTTGGAATGGGCACAGAGTAGACTTCTCCCAATCAGTTGCAAAGGTAAGCTATCTTTCAAATGTTTGGAGACAGACTAATGAGTGCTTCCAGTATTTCATCATCTTGTTGAAACATTTCACTTGGTAGTCCATCACTATATGAAGCCATTTTTTTGCTAATGTCTTCTATGTAACTTGAATCTCTTCCTCTAGTACTATTAGCTGTTGATCATATATTACTTCTTGAAATGGTGAAATGTCTACCATTTCTTTTGGTACAGTGACTGTGTATTTATTTTTCATTCTTAGAAACCTTCCTACTTTATTCTATATTTTTCCATTACAAACCTGCTATATTACACCTTGAGGCTTGATTTTTTTAACTTAATTTTATGGGGGGCTCTTATAACAATCCATACAGCAATTGTATCAAGCATATTTGTATATACAGTGAACCCTCGCCACTTCACGCTTCGACTTCCGGGGCTTCACTCTATCGCGGTTTTTGCGTAACAGCGCATGCTCTGTCATTACTGCCACTGGCTCATACTGTACACGCTTCTGTCTGCATTGCTACATATCGGAGCTACGTATCAGATGCATTTTTGCTTTTGTACAGTGTACTGTAATTGTTTGCGATTTTTAAGAAATTTTATCTAAGCCCTATGATGGCTCCTAAACGAGCTGCTTCTTCTAAGCCTTCTGACAATAAAAATAAGCGCCAGAGGAAGATGCTCACCATCCAGGAAAAGGTAAAACTTTTGGATATGATCAAAGATGGCAAGAAAATCGTGGAGGTTGCATGCCATTTCGACTTGAATGAGTCTTCCGTTCGCTCCATCCGTTGTACTTCATAATATAATAAATAATAAATGATCATTGTAACGTCCAAAAGGTTTTACTGCATTTTCCCTTTTTCGTTTAATAAATTGGGTAATACGAGTGTAATGGTGACTAAAGGGTGTTTTTTCATGTCCTCTATGCTCTAACTACGAAAATATTTGATTTACAAATAAGGAATCCTACTTCGCGGAATTTCATTTATCACAGTAGGGTCTAGAACCAATTAACCGTGATAAACGAGGGTTCACTGTATATATATATATATATATATATATATATATATATATATATATATATATATAACATCATTTTCTAAACATTTTTCTATTTGAGCCCTTGGTATCAGCTCCTCTTCTAAACATTTTTCTATTTGAGCCCTTGGTATCAGCTCCTCTCCCCTCCCGTGACTCCTTGATAAATTATAAATTATTTTTATTTTCATATCTTACATTGACCACTGTCTCCCTTCACCCATGTTTCTGTTTTTTGTCCCCCTCAGGGTAGTGGTGGTGGTAGTTTTGTAAGTGATGGTTATATGCTGATCATTTTTATCATTTTCCCCTTACTCCCCTCCTCCCTCCCCCTTCTCCCTCCCCTCCCTCCCCTACTGCAATTTCTTTTCCTGAGGAGTTTATCTCACCTGGATTCCATGAATCAGGAGCTCTTATGAGGTCTTATCAGAACTGACAGGCAGGACTGGTTTCATTATAGTGGGGGGTGAGGAAGCCTCAAAGAAGCACAGGAATAGTGTGTGTTTCATCGGTGCTATACTGAGCCCTGGTTGATTCATCCCTTTCCTTGTGACCCTTCTGTGAGGGGATGTCCTATGGTCTACAGATGGGTTTGGGTCCTTGGTCCGACCCCCCGCCATTCTCAACAATATGTTTTTTTGTTTGTTTGTTTTGGGTCTTCTGATGCCTATTACCTAGCCCACTGACACCTCATGATTGCACAGGCTGGTGTACTTCTTCCATGTGGTCACTTGTTTAACTTCAAGCCCTTAAGACCCCAAATGCTGCATTTTTTGATAGCAGGCCATCATAAGCTTTCTTTCACCATATTTTCTTATGCACTTGTGTGGGGAGGGCGAGAATCACAAAATTCCAGGTTGTTAGAACAAAGTGTTATTTCATTGAAGAAGAGCTTGAGCAGAGGTCCAAAGTCCATACATTTCCTCAATGTATTGCCATATAAATATATGTACATAGACCAGTACCTCTATTTTTATAAACTGATATATTTACATATGTACACATGTATGTTTATAACTCTATCCATAGCTTTGCTTTGTAGATCTTTCCTCTGTTTCATTTTACCTTCCCTCTTACCCACCATCACTTTCACACTTCTTCTGCCTTAGTAGAATTACCTTAGTAATTCTTCTCAGCTAGATTGCTGCTGCTCAAACAGCACCAGGGTCTCTATGTCCTCCTCATTATTGATTATAATTCCCTAATTATTCCCCTGTCTATGGCATTGTTCGCCTACTGCTCCCCCCCGCCCCCCGCCCCAATTCTCTTTGGAACCGTGAGGTCCATTGCTTTCTCCTCGGGTTCCTTCCCATGCTTGTCATATAAAGGCAGGCAAAACATCAATAACAAAACAAAAAATACACAAAATATTTAATAAAGAAAGAAAAATAGGGGTTCCAGTCAAGATGGCACCAAGGTAAGCAGCCTGTACAGGGAGCTACAGTGAGTCTGGTGTCCGTGAGGTCAAGTGGAAGTGCTCTGGTGAGTGGAAATGTCCCTACAAGGGGTCATCTATGCCCAAGAGGGGGTCCTACCCTGCATATGCTTTATTCTGGGACCATATATCAGGGGTTTCTTGCCGGCTCTGTGACCCTTGGCACCTGGCCACCGGCCAGTGCCTCACCCCACCCACCCTTTGGCCTGGTCGCTGCCCCAGGAACAGGATGGCTATTGTGTAGACCTCCCCAAGACAGGACCTGACCACCAGAGCAGTTGTCCACTCGTGGCTCCCAGCTTGGGGAGCTGCACCTGTCTCCCATGGTTCCCCTTCTAATTCAGGCTAGCATTGATTCTGCCTACAAGCTCTGGTCCCTTCTGATAGCTGGCCAGGGCCCCAGGGCAGAACCCTCAGCAGGTTTGATTGCCTGCGGCTGGGGGCACCCAGCACTAGTGCCTGGATCACCTCCAATCCCCAGACAGTTGCACCAGCCATGTCAGCGGGGTACAGCACCTGCCACTTCCAGGGTGCCTCAGCTTATCGTAGCTCCAGCATCTCTCCATCCACAGGGAGCAGAACTCGCACTTCCTGCCCACCATTTACCCTGCTCAACAGCTTCTGGCAGCCCCTGTATCTCCCAGCCTCTGCTTCTCCCAGCTCAGCAAATTGTGCCGCACCCTGCCTGTGCCTGAGCCGTGGGAAATCCAAGTAGTCCGCAGAGCGAACTCACCGAAAGCCACATGGAAGCAGAGAAACTGATGGGGCCTTACAGGTCCACAGATTGCTGTGGGGAAGCGAAGACATGGACCAGTGCTTAGCTAGCCCATCGCCTGCAGCCACTGCACCTGGAGCTGGAGCCGCAGAGAAGGGGACAGGAGATGAGCCCTGCAGGCCTGCCATTCTACCTCTGCCTTAGCAGCGGGAATTCAAGTCACGGATCTGGTCCTTATAGGCCCGTTGTGTGAACGCAACTGGAGCCGCATGCTTGCAGAAACCTGGACAGGGCCTTGCAGGGCCACAGCCTGCCCCAGGGAAACAGAGACACGGGCCAGGGTTTTTAAAGCCTGCCACCTGTAGCTGCTGCGCCAGTGTCCAGGGGGAAGGGAAGACGCAGACTGGGCCTTACAGGTCTGCAATGATTTAGCAGCAGGAGTCCGAGTAGCTGACTGGGGCCTTACAGGCCAGCAGCTGAACTCACCTGGAGCCATGTGGAAGCAGAGATGTGGACGGAGCATTGCAGGCCCACAGCCCACCGTAGGGAAGTGGGAGACATGGGCCAGAGCTTTGCAGGCCACCTGCTTGCAGCCACTGCATCCTGAGCCACAAGGAAGCAGGGACCCAGACCAGACCTTGCAATTTTGCCTCTAATTGCCTCACCTGGAGTTGCGGACTGGGTCTTTGCAGGCCCACTGTGTGCCACCTTGCCTGGACTCACGGGGAGTCTTAGACCAGGTACTTGCAGGCCCATCTAGCAAGCACCCGGCTGTTGGGGCCTCAGATAGGTGCTATCTGGGTCTATCGATGCTCAGGGATCTTTGCTGCCCCTTCTGCTCCAAGCCCATGCAATGAGAGGATCAGTGGAGAATATATCCCAGGTCAAGACGGGCATCCTTGCCCCAAAACTAGCCTACATCCAGAACACAGGGGACTAGTGACACAGTTCTGGGAGCTCCCCCAGCCCACATGGGTCAAACTACCTTAGACCCTAACAGCAACTCCAACCACCCATTGGCCCATGATAGCCCTAACACTGTACCAGAGCTATCCACCAGTCAAATTGAGTTCCTCACAGCTGTCCCCACTGGTGCTCACCACCTCTCACCACTGTTCACCACTGAGTCACCATGGCACCAGCCTACACAGTAGCCTGACCAACCTCCATAGAAGGCCACAGCATCCCTTGAAAACACCGTTGTCAGCCACATAGTGAAAGAATGCAGGGCCTCTTGATCTCCCAGAAATATGGCACCCAGCTCTTCGAAGTCATTACGTAAACAAGAGCATACCACATCACTCCCAAGAAGTCAGCAAGAAAGACAAACTACATCAGCAGAGCTAACGACACTCAGAAGAATCTGATGTGGATCTGTCACTCAAAAAAATCTTCAAATGGCTGCTTGGAGTAATACAGGAGATGAGGGAAGCTGCACAGATTGAGGATGCAATGATAGAGGGGATGAAGTCCACGATAGAGGGGATGAAGTCCATGCAACAAATGGAAATGCAGGAGCTAACGGATGAAGCATCAGAAGTTGTATACAAGATCACCGATCTCACGAACAGACTAGAGGAGGCTGACAACCATATCAGTAATCTTGAAGACAATCAGGCAGATCTCAGCAAACGAGAAAGACAATCAAACAAGATAATAAAAGAGGCGGAAGAAAAGCTGAGATCAATGACTGATGCTATGAACAACATCCGAATTATTAGATGTTATTATTATTATTATTATTACTACCAGAACAAGACACAGCAAAGAAGTCAACAACGAAATTAACAACGTAATATCTGGAAGAAAACTTCCCCACCCTAATGAATGACAATCAGTCACTCATACAGGAAGCAGAGAGGACACCAAGTAGACTAAACCCCAGGAAGAGCTCACCAAGGCATATAACAGTTAAACTATACAATCCATCCAATAAACTAAACAATCCAATTAAATAAACTAAACAATCCACTTTGATGAAAAAGAGAAAATCCTAAGAGCAACAAGAGAAAGGAAGACATACAATGGCTCTCAGGTAAGAATATGCTCAGATCTATCAACAGAAACCATGAAGAGGAGGAGAGAGTGGACTAATATCTTCCAAAAACTGAGAGAAAACAATGCCTCGCCTAGAATCCTTTACCCTGCCAACTTATCTATTAAGATAGAAGGAGAGATAAGGGTTTTCCAGGACAAGGACAAACTTAAAGAATATGTTGCAAAACACCCAAACCTGAAGAAGATCCTTGCTGACTCACTATGGCCAGAAGACCAACAGCCACCAAGTACAACCAGGAGAGCATCATATAGTCCAACTCCAACCAGAAGCCAATGAGCCCATACCAATCACCAAGATAACATGGCCACAGAGGGGAAAGAAGGCAATAAATAAGCCACCCCCCCCACCCCCACCCCCCACCCCAAAGTCACAGCCCAGCGATAAGAAGGGATATCGGAAAACACCCAAATCAAAAGGCACAAGATGTCAGCAATGAATCCACAATTGTGATAATAACTCTAAATGTCAACATCCTTAACTCCTACATTAAAATAAAACGGCTTGAAAACTGGCTTGGAAAACATATAACCATCAATCTGTTGCCTTCAGAAAACATCTTAAGCTTTCAGAAAAGAATAAACTAAGAATAAAAGGCTGGCAGAAGATATACCAGGCAAACGGTGACAAAAAAACCAGGAGTCACAATCCTAATCTCAGACAAAACTGATCTCAAGGTTCAAACCATAAAGAGATGAGGGGAACATTATAATGCTCAAATGATCACTATACCAGAAACCTGTGCACATAATAAATATATATATGCGCCAAATGAGAGACCCGCGGAATTTGTCAAACAAACTATTAAGAACATGAAGAAAGTTTTCACAGACTCAACAATTATAGCTGGGAATTTTAATACACCACTTTCAGAGAAAGATAGATCATTGGGAAGGAAGCTCAGCCAAGAGACTATAGAGCTAAACACTACAGTTAGGCAACTAGATCTGATAGACATATTTAGAGCTTTTCAACCAAATGCAAAAAAAAAAAAAATACAAATTCTTCTAAAGCATGCATGACACATTATCGAAAATAGACCACATTCTGGGATCCAAGTCAAGCCTGAGTAAATTCAAACACATAGAGATTATGCAGATGTACTTCTTGGATCACCATGACATAATGCTGGAGATCAATAAAAGGATGACCAGTAAAACAAAGGCAAACAATTGGAGGATGAATAATGATCTTTTGCAACATGGGTGGGTATTGACCCAGATTAGAGGGGAGATAAAGTTTCTAGAAGCTAATGAGAACCTATGGGAAATGGCAAAAGCAGTCATCAATAGGAGCAATAGGAGCATATATGAAAAAGGAAGAGAGACTTATGAAATATATGTTCTCACAAAACCTCCAGCATTTAGAACAGAGTCAACAGAACAATCCCTCCAACAGCAAAAGAAAATAAATAATAAAAATCAGGGCAGAGTTGAACCACTGGGAAGGCAAAAGAACAATGCAGATGTTTAATGAAACAAAATGCTGGTTCCTTGAAAGGATCAACAGAATTGATAGACCACTGGCAAACCTAACCAAAGAAAGGAAAGATCAAACAATAATAGACATGATAAGGAATGAAGCAGGGGTAATCACAACAGACCCTAATAAGATTAAAAGGATAATCATAAAGTACTATGAAAGTCTGTACTCTAATGGGTTAAAAAATGTGGAAGACAAGAACAAATACTTGGAAAAACAATCCTTCCCTAGACTATCCCAGATAGATGTCAAGAACCTAAACAAACCCATAGCAAAAGAAGAAATAGATATGGTTATCAGGAGCTACCAACAAAAAAGCTCCCAGACCAGATGGCTTCACTGGAGAATTCTACAAAGCATTCATGGAAGAGATGACACCAATCGTCCACAAAGTATTCCAGAGAGTAGAAAAGGATGGAAAACTCCCAGATTCATTTTATGAAGCCAGTATAACTTTGATACCCAAACAGGGAAAGGATCCCACAGGAATAGAGAACTATAGACCAATATCTCTAATGAAAGTAGATGCAAAAATCTTCAACAAGACATTGGCCAATAGAATACAAAAGTATATAAAATGCATTATCCATCAGGATCGGGTGGGATTCATCCCAGGGATGCAGGGATGGTTTAACATCCAAAAATCCATCAATATTATATGCCACATTGGTAAGAAAACGTATAAGAACCACATGATAGTTATAAATGCAGAAAAGGCATTTGACAACATCCAGCACCCATTCCTAATTAAGATGCTAAGGATGATAGGAATGGAAGGACAGTTCCTCAAGTTAATACAAGCTATCTATGAAAAGCCGACATCTAACCTCATGGTCAATGGAGAAAAGAGGAAATCAATCCCACTGAAAAAGGGGACTAGACAAGGGTGTCTAGTCAAGGGTGTCCCTTTTCCCTACTTCTATTAAATATTGTACTAGACGTCATAGCTAATAACATAAGATAACGGAAGGACATCAAAGGTATCCAACTGTGAGAGAATGAGGTGAAATTATTGTTATTTGCAGATGACATGATTGTGTACATTGAAAATCCCCAAAGCTCCATAACCGGAGTACTGACAGCAATAGAGGAATATGGAAGAGTGGCAGGATACAAGATTAACAAACAAAAGTCGATTGGTTTGCTGTACACACTGGATAAGACCATGGAAGAGAGGATCAAGAAGGCAGGACCATTCACAATAGCCAAGAACAAACTAAAATATCTAGGGATAGATCTAACCAAAAAACCCCAAAAGACCTATACAAGGAAAACTACAAGACCCTACTATAGGAAACCAATGGCGACCTCCACAAATGGAAGAATATCCCATGCTCATGGATTGGAAGAATCAATATAGTAAAGATGTCTATCCTACTCAAGGCACTTTATAAGTTAAATGCTATTCCAATTCAAATACCAACAACCTTCTTCAAATAATTGGAAAAACTGACCATCAATTTCATATGAAGAGGGAAGAAGCACAGATTTAGCAGAGAACTCCTCAAGAAGAAGGATATAGTTGGAGGACTTGCTTTACCTGAATTTCACACCTACTGCAAAGCCACAGTGGTCAAAACAGTGTGGTACTGGTATAATGACAGATACACAGACCATGGAAAAGAATAGAAAACGCAGAAATAAAACCATCAGCATGCATATAGACAACTGATCTTCAACAAGGGCCCCAAAAGCATCAAGTGGGAGGGCGACACCCTATTTAACGAGTAGTGCTGGAAACAATGGAAATCCACATGTAGAAAAATGAAACAAGATGTCAACCTCACCCCATGGACAAGAACAAGCTCAAGGTGGATCACAGACCTAGAAATAAAACCCCAAAACCATCAGGACCATTAGCAAAGGAATCAGGACAAACCTCAAAATCTTTGGCCCAGGGAATACAAAGGCTAACTGCAATAGAGCAGGGAACATATGCAGGGGAATCTGAAATTGACAAATGGGTTGTACCAAGGATACACAACCTGTGTGCATCAAAAGACTTTACCAAGAGGGAAACAAGACAACTCACACACTGGGAAAGGATTTTTAGCAGGACAAAAGAGACAAAGGGCTTATTACGAAAATCTACAACATCCTCCTTACCTGCAAAAAGAGGCAGTTAACCCTTTGAAGAAGTGGGAAAAAGAACTGAAAAGAATTTTCACTAGGGAGGAGACCAATTTGGCCAATAAACATATGAGAAAATGCTCCTGATCATTATGCATCAGAGAAATGCACATGAAAACAACCATGAGATACCATCTAACACCTTTGAGGCTAGTCCAAATCAGAAAATCAGAGAACAACAAATGTTGGAGGGAATGTGGCGAGATGGGAACTCTCCTACATTGCTGGTGGTGCTGTAGATATGTACAGCTGCTATGGAAAGCCATCTGGTGATACTTAAAAAAGATGGAAACTGAGCTACCTTATGACCCAGCTAAGCCTCTACTGCGTATATACCCAGAAGAGGCAAGAAATGAACCACGGCCAGTTGTGTACACTCCAATGTTTATTCCAGCACAATTCAGCATCACAAAGAGTTGGAAACAATCTAAATTTCCATTGGTATATGAGTGGATCGATAAAGTCTGGTACATACACACAATGGAATACCGTGCATTACTAAAAAGCACTGATGAGCACATGCAACATGGCTTTTCATGGGAAGAGTTGGAAGAAATTATGCTGAGTGAAGTCAGCCAATCACAAAAGGAGTACAGCATAAGTCCCATGAGGTAAGTGTAATCAGCATGGTAGGTATAGAAGAGAAGCCACCTATATCATAATATTTGGGTTGAGACACTGGGAATTGGCAGGGGGTCAGACCAAACCCAAGGAGGTACATGTTGGTCTAACACAATAATGGGAAAAGGAGGGAGGGGGAGAGAGAAAAGGGAGGGTTGAAAGTGAAATGATAGTGGAGGGAGCAGGGCACTAATCCACCAAGGGGAGAGTACTGGTTTTGTCTTCACAGAATCGGAAGTGGGCAAGCAGGCCCTACCATAATGCACAAAATTGTGAGGACAGGGTGACTACATGGAAGGATGCATGAAAAGACAGAGCTACAGGGCTGGTCCCATGCTGGCACACCAGGCTCAGAGGATGATGTCCTTATGGAGAGCTAATGGGACACAGAGGGGACTGGATAAATGACAACAGCACGTGTCACTCTGTCCCCTAACTGGAGCAGACTGCAAGAGAGGACATTTCTGGGGTCACATGGGAGGATGCCGTGTGGTGTGAACCCCCCCAAAAAAGGAGCTAATCTAGAAGGCAGTATACCTGGACAAAAAATCCAGAGGAGAAAACAACGGGACTGATGGTTCTGGGGGACAGACGTGGGAGAGGGCGAATGAGGGAAAGGAAATGGTGTTAATAAGCCCAGGGACAAGGGAACAACAAGTGATCCAAAATTGGTGGCAAGGAGGTGTAGGAGGCCTGGTAGGGCTTGAGCAAAGGCAATGTAACCAAGAGGATATACTGAAACCCAAATGAAGGCTGAGCATGATAGTGAAACAAGAGGGAAGTAAAAGGAAATAGAGGAAATAACTAGGAGGCAAAGGGCAATTATAGAGGTCTAAATATAGGTATGTACATATGTAAATACACTTATTTATGACGATGGGGAAATAGAAATGTGTATGCATTTATAGGTTTAGTATTAAGGTAGCAGATGGACATTGGGCCTCTGCTCAATCAAGTACTCTCTCAATGCAAAAATACTTTGTTCTATTAAACTGGCATTCCATGATGCTCGCCTTCCCGACATGATCCCTGAAGGTAAAAGGATGTATAAGCAAATGTGGTGAAGAAAGCTGATGGTGTCCAGCTATCAAAAGATATAGCACCTGGGTTCTTAAAGGCTTGACGATAAATATGCGGCCATCTAGCTGAGAAGCAACAAAGCCCACATGGAAGAAACACACTAGCCTGTGTAATTATGAGGTGTCAAAAGGATCAGGCATCAAGGAAAAAAAAATCGTATCATTGTGAATGAGAGGGAGTGCAGATTGGGGACCCAAAGCCTATCTGTGGGCATCTGGACATCCCCTTACAGAAGGAACGTGGTGAGGAGATAAGCCAGTGCCAGTCAGGGTATCGTAGCCACAATGAAACATACAACTTTTCTCTAGTTCTTAAATGTTTCCTGCCCCCCATGAACCCACTTCTACCTTACAAATCAGGCTAGACCATAGGATGTACACTAGTACAGATAGGAACTGGAAACACAGGAAATCCAGGACAGACAAACCCCTCAGGACCAGTGGCGAGAGTGGCGATATGGGGAGAGTGGAGTGAAGGTGGGGTAGAAAGGGGGAACCGATTACCAGGGTCTACATATAACCTCCTCTCTGGAGGATGGACAACAGAAAACTGGGTGAAGGGAGATGCCTGGCAGTGTAAGATATGACAAAATAATAATAATTTATAAATTATCAAGAGTTCATGAGGGAGGGGGTAGCAGGAGGGGTAGGGAAAATGAGGAGTTGATACCAAGGACTCAAGTAGAAAGCAAATGTTTAGAGAATGATGATGGCAACAAATATGTAAATTTCCTGGACACAATGGATGTATGTACGGATTGTGAGAAGCATTGTACAAACCCTCGGTAAAATGATTAAAAAGAGAAAACCTAGCCAAAAAGAAAAAGCATACATAATTCCAGGTCTGTCTGCTGACCTTTATGAATACCTTCCCACTGGTCCTGGGAGGTTCTGGGAACTGCCCCTATAGCTTGAAATCTATTTTGGGGGCTCCTCAGGAGCTTTGTGGTTTTGCTTTGCTTCTGCTGCTGTCCTGTTCTGTTCTCTTCTTTGTTCACCCCACTGGGGGGGTTCAGACCAGATTCTTTGTGTCCCCAGTATTGTCCTTTGTCGTGGTATGCTCCAGTGAGGAAATATCATGTCTCGAGCTATTGTTGGCCCTACTGTCCTTTCTGTGCCTTAGCAGTTCTGTACAGGGACATAGTCCTCAGGACTTGGTGTGTCAGTATGGGATGTAGTCTCTCATTCTCTCTATTTCCTTCTTGGTTTGTTTTTGTGTGGGCATTGCAGGCCAGCCCCTCTCCCCAACCTGTAGGTTTAGAGCCATCCTCTGTGAGGCTTGATTTTTTTATTCAGGTTTTTACTTTCAGATATGCAGATCCTGTTCTTCCTTTAGGTTTGTTTAGGTTGATGATCTGGAGATCATCTATCATCTCATTCTACAGATTAATCAATGTTATTTCTGTGTATTCCATCTAGTGAATTCCACAGATATAATCACCATTTTAGTTGCTAACAAAAGGTATTTGCAATTAAGAAGTCTCTTGCAAAATTCTATCACATGACCATCAGCTTCATTTCTATTACCAGGATCACATTTTCTATTGATATTCCTCTGTTTCCAACTTTTGCATTTAATTTACTAGTAATTATTAATATATCTTGGTTGCATGTTTGATAAATCTGAGACTGAAGAAATTGGTAGAATTCTTCAATTTCTTCATCACTAGATGTAGGTATTGAAGTGTATATTTGAATAATAGTTTTTTAATTGAGCTTATTTTTGAGTACATAGATATGATTTTATCACAAACAGCATTATACCTTAACATAGGCCTTTGAGGATATTTTTTATAATGATGCTGAATTTCTCTTAAGGTTGTTATTCCTGGCATGGTAAATCATGTGATTGTCTGGCTCAAATTGGCCAATAACAATCCATTATAGCTCATCAATGCCTAGGGTGACTTCCAATTTTTCTAGATTTAGACGTTGAACATTTTATCTTCCAATTAATAGGGCTGTTTGGAGTTGTTTCTTCTTACTTTGAGTTATTCCCCATCACCACATGAAGTCCCCCAATCTTTGCTGCCTCCATGCCATTCACACCCACTAAGTGAGGAGGAGCTCTTCACCAATTGTACTGACTGCCTCCCAACCTGAGGGGCTCATCTTCTGGCATTGTATCAGCCAATATTCAGTTGCTACTCATAATGTTCTCCTTAAAGCACATTGTATTGATAACAAATTAAATATTCTCATTTTGGGGGGGGGTCCAATGATAGGCTCCAAATCAAATGATATTTTATTTTCTAATTTATGAAAGGTGATATCACTGAAAAAAATAAGCATTGCACTGGTTCTAGGTATTATCATTGCCATTTAAATGTACACTTTTTAATCAGTGAGTTACATGACTAGCATGAAAGTGTTAACCATACAAAGAAAACTAGAAACTTTGAAGTATAATTTCTCCTTTTCTTTGTTATGCCTTTGCAAATGGTGTTGGGTGGTCAGAGAGAGAGTAATAATTTTTACATTAAAAAAAATTATAGAAGGCCTTCTTGTAAGTGTTTTGGAAAAGGCTCTCTAGTTAGTGTCAAATGTGGCTGATACCGCTCTTAGGGAGTGCTTGGGAACATTGAGAGGTATGAGGTTACATTGATTAATGGTGTCAAATAAGCAACGTACAAGCAGAACTAATGCCTATAGGATTTATTTGAGAAGTTAATCAGGCACACCTCTCTGTTCAGAAAACAAGAAGGCTCATCTTAAGCTCCCTTCAATTAGTTTTAGGGTAAGAAGAAGAAATACGGAGTAAAAATTTACCAATGACTAACTTTTGGCAAATTCTAAGGCAAACCTCTAAGATTTTAAATAATACACCCACTGTAACTATTTGAAGAATTCTGAAGTTTTAGGGTTATCTGTCAGGAAATAAGGGAGAAAATAAAATTATATTGGGCACCATTAAATGTTTTTAACTTAAAAAAAAAAAAAACTTTGGACAAACTTTTGGTTTAAAAGATTTTTTTTTAACAAAAACGATTGCATGAACTTATGGACACTGTTTCTCTACTCTCCTCACTGTCTTCTACATTTCTGTTCATTTGTTTTGGATGCATTCCTTAATAATGAGAAAACTTAATTTTTTTCCTATGTTCAGAGAAATCTGCCAACCTGGCCCTCAATTTCCCTTTAACAGGGAAAATATATGTATTTGCTGCATAAATAACAGGAATCCTAAGCACAATGTATAGAGCCATCAGCAAAGATAATTTCTTTTAGAAAGATTAGTACAAAATTAGTCTCAATTAGATGGAGTTAAAAGATGTCATGAATGTTTAACTGTTCCAAAATGTTATACCATTTCATTATCCCACATATCAGTAACACTCTTCCTTTTAGTGTTCTCCTTCATGTCTCAGCATTCTGAAAATTTCTGCAGCATCTCACAGAACTCATGAACTGTTAAAGGAAATGGCTCAAGTGGTTGCAGAGATTTGCAATCCCCAAATGTGTAGTTTAGACTTCCAACTGGAGGAGTCATCTCATTCCTACCAAATAATATTGGCTGTTGACTCAAAAGGTGAAAGCTTTTGAACCACGTGAGACAATAAGCTGATAGTTCAAGTCCCAAGATCCAGAGGTCATGCAGAGTAAAGACAGACACAGAAAGGAAACTTTGATAGTTACTCAGTGCAGCTAGAGAAATATGAAACATTAAAATGACAGACGGTTTCATTTGCTTATGCAGGAATAAAGAGCACTGAGACTATATCAAGATATCTACTGAAGTTCTGGGTAAGTGGTCGGTTTGGATGGTGTTCATCACCAAGTGGCTCAGTACTAGTCTTCTGTGCATGCTGCTCAGTTGGAGAGGGGGACACAAGGAAGATGTCTTAATCATGGTGTGGGCTGTGATTTCTGTCTTCTGATGTCAAAAATTTAGGCAGAGGATATGCTGATCACTTCTGAACTTCTTAGTTGGGTTAGAACTTTTCTTAGCTAGTTTCATAACCCTAGCCTCTTGCTTTTATCAATTAAGCAGCAGCTGGTGGTTTGCATGTTATATGAACAGCTTAAAACCAGAGGTTAATTCTTGCTTTAACATAGATATTAGAGATAATGACTAATCTGCAGAATGCAGTCCCAAGAAAACAAAGAATGGTAATGTGACTCACATGTTCTAATAAGGTAAGGAATCAAGATATATCTCACCGTAATTACTACCCCATTAGCATAACAGATAGCACTCCAAACTGTGACTATAACCACAGGGGTGTTTTCGTTGTTAGGTTCTGCCAAGTCAGTTTGAATTCATAGCAACTCTATGCACAACAGAATAAAACACTCCCCAGTCCCGTGTTATCCTCACAATTGTATGTTTAGACCCATTTTGCAATCACTGCTAAAGAGTGCGGCAAGGAATTACAGTACTTCATAAAGTGTGCGACTATGGCTAAAAAGGGCCATATTAAATAATTGGTTACACTTCACCATCTCATAAAACAGAAAATTGATCTTAAAATACCAATAGTACCTCTGTTGATGATTAGGCCAGGAATGCTGCTAGCCTAGTCTAAGTTTCTTCCACTGTGCTTTGGATAATATGTAGGTAATGGTTATTGGATCTTTTAGTTGTTATTAAGGAAAAAAAGAATGTACAGATAAATGAATTCTCTAAAACATTTGGGAAATGTATTTATGAAATATTCAAGGATTTATAGCTCTGGAAAAGTTGAAACATAAAGATTCATTTTGTTTGGTTAAGTGATAAGTTGCATTCAGAGTTAAGCCTCCTAACCACCCCATGCCCTTTTTAAAGTGATTTTTTAATTGTAAATATGGCCTTCTAGGTGAATGCACCACAAATTAATGCTGGCCTATTTAATGTAGCCAAGAATACAATCGAATTGTCAGTTTCTGTATTCTTATGGGATAACTATATTGACAGTTATATGACCTAATATTCCATTAGCCAAATTATTGTCAGTGTGTGTATTTATTAAATACAAGAAAGAATATAGTGTAACCTGCTCTGCACATATCCTCTATATTTTAAAAGAAAAATCTTCTATTTTTTTGACATTTATAAGTTTCTCCTAAAAGGATAAAGAATATATGTGGGTCAGTTCAGTATTTTTAAATTTGTTTAACATATATATTCATATATTTTTAGTCAATAATCAAATATTAAATTTCAGTAATGTGATGTCATGTATTAGAAGTACACATGCTGATAAAGAGTTTCTGCCCTTTAGACTTTAGAGTTTAAAGGGGAAGACAGACAAATGTGATAAGTATTAGGTATTTTGTGATAAGAGTAGATTACAATTTTAAATATGGTCCAAGCAAGCGAAAGCAAGTTTTATCAGCACTAGTGTGTGTCTGCATATGTTCATATGTTTGTATTGTGTGGGAGAAATGTAGATAGTATAAGGAAATAACTCAATGAGAAGGTAAAACTTGGGCTTGACCTGGAAAGATAAGGAAATGCACACAGCTAAGTAATGGGTAAAGAAAAAAGTGAAAAAGAAAATTCCTGAGCAAAGCCAGGAATGCCATTTATCTGATCAATAACATATTAGAATCTGGGCTTTAGAAGGTAGCATGAGTATTTGTGAAGATTAATCAGAGGGAAATAAGATGAAAGCTAGAGCAGTCATGGTCTATAGATAGATAAAGATAGATAAAGTCATGGTCAGTGATCATAAAGATACTCTTGCATATTCTGAAATTAATTTAAGAAGCGAAAGGAAAGTTATGAAGGTAGAACCAGTGGAATTTGATTAAATGAAAAGAAAAGTATCTGATAACTACTTTAATTCTATCACTAATTACATGTCGGTGAAAGGTGATGGTATGCATTAGATAGACGATATAGAAGAGGTAGCACTTTTTTTCGGTCATGTTGAAGTTGAGTTTCCTGCAGCAGAATTTTCCAAAAGGTAGTTGGTTATACAAATATGGAGCTCAGGAACAAAGTTCTGCAAATGTGGTTCTGGAGACAAGTGTGGCTCTTCATGTGGCTCTGAGGTAAACTTTTTAAAATGTAAAGGATATTATTCAGAAATGGTGATTTCATTTGTTTATAAAAATATATTTTATGGCTGTCAAATAATTTGTAAATTATTGTAAGGGATAGGATTGGGTCTTCTGTTTCCAAAGTTTGCCAACCCCTGCTCTAGATGAAGATCTGGGATGCTAATAAAGATATTTTTATTTGCCTAGGAAACTGAGAACATATAATGTGTGCTGGATAATCAATGCTGATGCCCAGATAGAAAAGTGTAGGCTATCCCAGTGTTAATGTTTGAGAATTATTATGTGCTTCACAAAAAAGTATTAACTTTCTTTCTTTTTTTTTTATTTTTTAAAGTATTAACTTTCAAATGTAACTGAGATCATCCCATGCACTACCTGGCCAGGTAGAGAGAGTCTGCATTAATATCAAAGAAGAATGACTTTCAGGAGCTTAGCTGAATCTTTTGTAATTTACTTTAGGAGGCCATTAGTAGCTTTGGTCAAAGTAGATTCAGCAATGCAGTGAGCATTTTTATCTGACTTTGCACAAACTTTAGCATTCATATTAAATTGTCAGTTAAAACAAATCAAGACATTTGCTTTTGAGAAAAGATGGTAAGCAGAGTGGAGGTACTAGAAATAAATGATGGGTTGGGTACTGTCTGTAATCTCAGCAGTGTTCAGACAAGATATTAAAACTCACCAATCCTTGAGTCACCAAAAGGAATTAAGAAGTCTTGACAACTGGGCCCATTGCTGATAATAACATGCATTAGAAGAGAGAATTCCACAATATCAGCCTGAATAATCAATCACCTTTCTATTTGTTTCATTCTTAGGGACCCTGGTGTGCCTTTGAATCCTTCACCAATATGAGTCTAAAAGTGAGATTAAAATGATACAGAAGGTACCAACTTCTGGAAATAGAAGTTGGTACACTTCTAACATTTTCCTCAATATTTAGGTCTAAACTTTAGTTAAATATGAGAAGTCTACTTTGATTCAACCTTAAAGGCATGTGCAACTGGAAGACCAGAGCGACCAGCATGCTTATTTATTGCTTAGTGTCTGCTAAGGAATCATTGCCCCTATTCCTCTCCTTCCTGACTATCCCGGGAAGCCACTAATAACCTGAGTTCTAATTTCTGAGGTAAATATTCTAAAGAAAGAGGCAAATCTTCACCCCCTATTTGCCATATGCAGAAATAATTTTAATTTTCATTCTACTTGGATAATGACCTATGTGCCACTGCCTGTAACTCCATGCAGGGAGAGTAATCAAGTTAATTTGTCATAAAATAAAATATTCTGAGGATAGCTCTGAAGAATGGTTTTCAGATGTGTCTATGGTTCTTTTATTTGCAGGACTGGATTAGAACAAAATTTGTCCCCAGAATCTAGAAGAGTTAGTTCACAATACCTAGTAGCATTTTTAGCACTTAATTGGCCTTTGGTCTAACTCTGGGTATCTGAGACAGATTCTACCTAATTATTTAGGTTTGGTTATTTTAAAATTAAATTGAAATGGCCTTTGAATATTTGGGATATATATTTTCTAGTAAATTCCTATGTTGCTGCACTTCAAACATCTGTTCTTGTCATATGACATCATCTGGCTCACTTTTGACAATAAACCATCATTTGCATTTGTGGCAATATCTTGAAATTTCTATTTTGCTAGCATAAGTGAAAATATTCAAGCATCAACTCTGTTTGTTCCTATTATGAGATTGCTTCTATAAGGAAAAATCACATTAATTCAGCATAAAGAGAGAGTGTTTGGATTACAGAGAAGTTTTGGGGAAAGTATCCAGAGGAAATTAGCCAAGTTTCTATTCTGCCAAGAAATTAGTAGCAAAAATACATTGGTGTAAAACATCTTTATATACTCCTAAAATAATTTAAATGGCTATGAAGCCAATGTGCATATGAAATAATAATCTTGAAAATGAATATTTCTGCTTGAATTAATATAAATATTCATATCTTTTTTGAAATACATACATGTAAAATTCTTTTAGTTTATATTTTGCAATATAGATCATAATGTATGATGCAAAGGGATAGGTATACACACAATTAATTTAAATTATTGATGGAACTGCTGAGCAATAATTACATAGCTACTATAATTAATTTGATAATATTCTTCCAAAAATTCAACTCACTCAATAAATATTTATTGTGTCCTTTTTAATAATAGGCTTTACTAGTTATTATTACATCTATTATTACAAAACAAAAATGGCATGACTCTAGCCATTGATAGTGATACAGCTTAGAGGAAAAGACACCAATAATTATGAGTGTGACAAGTGACATGAGAAGAAAAATTTAAAGCAGAACTGATAATATTGAAGACCTTTCTTGATTTGAGAGACAGGGCTTCCTGAAGAAGATATTTAAGCTTATTTTTGAAAAAAATGTCTAAGTGAATGTTAGTGTTTTATGTGTGTGAGGCCAGAAGATAAGGGAGAACATTAGAGATGATCCATAAAGTTAAAGAATTTAATATGGCTAAACCATAAAAAGCTAATCAGAGAGTGGGGGAAAAAGAAAAGCTTAGAAGCAGATTAGAGGTAGATAAAGACAGACAGAACATGAAGCCATGCCAAAGCAATTTAATTTTATGTAAGACCTATAAGAAAGGAGTCCTAGTGGCCCTGCAGGCTAGGTATTAGGCTGCCAACCCTAACAATCTGTTCTCATAAAGATTTATAGCCTAGGAAGCTCTATCGAATCACTATGAGTCAGAACTGACTCAATGGTAGTGGGATTTATTTTGTTTGGTTCTATAAGAAACAATTGTTTGGCTCAAGTGGTGGTCATTTGTGATTTCATTTGTATTTTAAAGTATCCTTCTGCTTCAGAGGAAGAAAGACAAATAGGTAAGAATGGAAATGATGATCCTGACAAAGAAAGGTAGTGGTTTGACTTGGATTAGGTGACAGCTAGAATGGAGAAATGTACACCATTCTGAGAAATAATTAAGTAATCTTGATTAGAAACAATGAGTATTGGTGATGGAATGTGAATGACATCAAATTGCTTTGAACTGGTTCAGTCATGGCTGATGAAGTGAAACCAGAATAGTTCAGAATATTTAAATTTTAGGTGATTCAGAATTTTAAGTTTGAAGCTCTAGAATAGAAGATTCATAAGAAATATGTTGAGTCCTTTCAGGAGTTTGATGCAAGATATTGAACTATTGCCAGGATTGTAAAGAGCATCACCTAATGAAAGAGATATGTTCAGCTGTCATCTTAAAATTGGGCACCACTGTTTCTGATTCAGATGGTCAAGAAATTTTTGACTGCGCAATCCATATGATGCACTAATTTCTTCTTTTTTTTTCTTTCTTTTATTTATTTATTTTTTATTTTATTTTATTTTTTTCCCATTTTTATTTATTTATTT
>NW_022103913.1:1301468-1308823 GCF_000313985.2 Echinops telfairi | reverse complement strand
GCTATATCTTTTGATAGCCGGGCACCATCAGCTTTCTTCACCACATTTGCTTATTCACCCGTTTTGTCTTCAGCGGTTGTGTCGGGAAGGTGAGATGCACTAATTTCTTAAGAGGAAATTTAAGCTTCTAGAAAGGCTTTAATCTCTAATTTTACCTGTTTCAAATAGCGCTTCAGTTCACTCATATTTTAAAAATTCAGAACCATTCCAGTGACATTTTGTCAGCTATGACTGAACCAAGCTAAGTTGGTTCCAAGCTCTCAGAGCCCTCTATCGTCCTCTGTGTTGGGTCAACTCTGGAAACCCGATGGAAGGCAATGCTCTTTACTAGTAATTTGAAGAATTTCTGAGAGATTATAAGAAGAATGAGTTTTATTTTCTGATGAGTTATTCAGTAATACAACCTACAGCAGCAAGAATTTAAAAATTTTAAGAGTGAAACATTATTGCTAAAAATGATTGAAGATCTTATAAAATGTAAATACTATCATTTAAAGGTACATATGTATTTTTTTATTCTAGTATATATATTTCTGAAGGCTGTCTGTCCATCTCTCTAAACATTCCCTGAATAGTTCTGGGCCCTTCTTTTAGACCATGTCAAAATGGCAGTTTTGGCATCTGTGAGGGACTCAAATCATGTTCATTTTAAATGTTCTTTGAGTTTGGAGACCAAAGAGAAATCTGAAGTGGTAAATCTGAGGGTAAATGAATGGGGTTAATATTTCCCATGAAATTCTCATACTACAGTTCTTGTTACATTTGAATAGGATGACAAGGAGGTGGGGGAAATCCATGATCCAACTTTGAGGGCCTTTGTCAATTTTATTTAAAAATTGAAGTTTTCAATTTTAAGAAATATTTTGCAATAAGCCTCCATGATTGTCCTGTGTCCAAGAAAATCTGTCAAGATTTCCCCTGTAGAACTCCCAAAAGAAACTGTCATGATCTTCCCAAGAAAATCTGTCAAGACTGCTCCTATGGAACACTCCCAAAAGAAACTGTCATGATCTTCTTAGTTGATCACTCTGCTTTGATCAAGCTTTTCTTTTTTTTTTTTTTAAACATTTTATTAGGGGCTCATGCAACTGTTATCGCAATCCATACACACATCAATTGTGTAAAGCGCATTTGTACATCATTCTCAAAACATTTTCTCTCCACTTAAACCCCCGACATTAGGTCCTCATTTTTTCCCTCCCTCCCCGCTCCCCCCTCCCTCATGAGCCCTTGATAGTTTATAAATGGGTATTTTGTCATATCTTGCCCTGTCCGACGTCTCCCTTAACCCATTTTTTGGTTGTCTGTCCCCTAGGGAGGAGGTCACACACAGCTTTTCAAAAATGGTTTTATTGGCATATAATTCACAAATCATTCAATCCAGCAGTTCAATCGTATTAAAAGAGTTAAACAATCATCACCCCAATCAATTTTAGGAAATTTTCTTCTTTCTTGTACTCACTATTATTAGCTCCCCATTGTTCTCCAGCTTCCCCTGCCATACTCCCCAATAAACCATCATTTCAGTCACTGTCTCTATAGATTTACCAATTTTTTGTTTCATACACAGAAAAACATACAATAAAACCCAACAACAATAGCAATTTTACAGAGGAAAAACCTCAATTGAAAAGAAAGCTTTCACTACTAAAAATTAGAGCAAATTTTAAATGGGTCAAAATGGGAGATAATATTATAAAATGCTAATTTTTAACCTAAATGGATCGACAGTAACCAGCTTTCTACTACACTCTGCATGAAAGCAAGGCTGTACATATTCCTAGTCCATTATTTACAATCCTTGGATCACGCTGACTGGATTTCTTCTTCCATGTGGACTTAATTGACAACTCAGTTAGATGGCTGTTTGAAAACAAGCCTTTAATACCGCTATTCTTTCTGGTAGTTGGGCACCATCCTGCTTCTTCATCACACTTTTCTAGAGCACCTTTATCTTCAGTGATCTCCACATGGGTGAGCATCAAGCAGGGTTATGTCATTAGAACTAATGGTTCTTAGATTGGGGCTAGAATTAAGTGCAACCCCCAAATCCACCCATGTATCTATAGTTTATGTGTGTCTCTGATTCACTTTAGAGCTGTGGTTCTCAACCTTCCTAATGCCACGACCCTTTAATACAGTTCATCATGGTGTGGTAACCCCTCCAAATCACAAAATTATCTTCATTGTTACTTCATCACTATAGTTTTGCTACTGTTATGAATTGGGCAACCCCTGTGAAAGGGTTGTTTGTCCCCAAAGGGGTCGTCACCCACAGTTGAGAACCACTGCTTTAGAGACATCATTACTATTATGTTAGGGAACATTATCAATAATTCCCCTGGAGCAGAAGGTAAGTCTATTGACATTAATTTAGCCAATGGTCTAAAACGTAAAACACTGTTGTGGAAAGGAAATTATACTAATATAGGCCAGCTGCAAACTGAAATATATGAATTTTTTACTTTTACCGGTTAAGCTCTTGAGTGAATGGATACTATTTACACAAACAATGGGGTCCTGTGATAGGGAAAAACTTTCAGTACCATTCATTCACAAAGACAGAACCATGCGTATCAGATTAATATACGTCATAGTAAAGCAAAGACGCCATTCAATAGTGATGATTCCTATATAGTTTTAAATTTTGGCCTTAGAATATTTTAACATTGCAACTTGAGGTTTGACAATGCAAAGACTATGTGGATCATAACAAATTAAGAAAAACATTTTGGAAGAATGAGAATTGTAGACTATTTAATTATGCTCATGAGGAACTTGTTCATAGGTTGCCAAATTTATCTGGCTGACTGCCACTTTTCAGAAAAAAAATTGTGCAATGCAACCTGACAATTAAAAATGCTGTGCTATAATCCATAAAACAGGATAAAGTGTAGGTATCTGCTTTTGCTGCCCTCCATCCCTGGATCACTCCAGAACCACCACTGTCCCTAAGGGGTTCAAGATCCCACTTTGCAAAACACTGCTGTACATAGGACAAAATGACGCTGTTTGTAAGAATAAGGCTGTAAGCTGTGTATATTCTGTGGTTTAAATCAGGAAAGCTATGCTTCAGAGTTTTATCATGTCTCCATATTTATTCATTCTGTATGTTGAGCGGATTATCTGATCAATTAGACTATCTAAATAGCACAATATCAGTATTGAAGGAAGCCTCTTTAACAACCTTAGTATGCAAATGATATAACTTTCCTTGCTGAAAATGAAGAGTACTGGAAGAGCTTTTCTGATGACCAGATACTACAGTTTTCAACATGGATTGAAACTAATAGAAAGAAACCAAAAATTGTCATAGCTGGGACAGTGAGTAATATCATGATAAGTACAGAAAATATAAATGCTGTCGAGAATTTAATTTTACTTGGAGGCGCAATCAAACTCATGAAAGCAGCAGTTGAGACATGAAAGCACATATTGCATTGGGCAGATCTACTGCAAAAGGTCTAATTGAAATATGAAGAAGTAAAGATCACACTTAAGGACTAGGGTGATAATGACTCAAGTCATTCATAGTTGTCCCATATGTATGTGAATGCTAGAAAATGAATAAAAAATACTGAAGGATTCACCCATTTGAATTATCTTGTATTGGTATAGAACATTAACTATGTCATGGATTTTCATAAAAACAAACTGTGGTAAACGGAGGTACTGAATGAAAATGTAATGCAGATAAAACCTTTATGCTCATAATTATGGGTGTGGAAAGCCCACTCCAGTGGGGGAAGACACTCATGGTTATGATATATAAAGAAATCTTGATACACATTGTCATGACTGAACACAGTCCCTCAAATAACCCCCCATAAAGGTTATAAAGGAACTGTTAAAGGTTATAAAGGAACATAAAGGTTATAAAGGAGCTACCATAAAGGATGAATCATTCTGTGTCTCTCTATTCACTATGCCTGAAGGTTATCTGTAGATAAGAGAAATTAGGTTTATAGCCATCACACCTTGAAATGACTTCTCTTACTGATAATGAGGAATTACTGGAGGAATCTCCCTGGAGAGGTCTCAGGGGCTTTGAGGTCAACTAGCACCAGGTCAAGATGATGATTAATCTCATTGCTTGCTTATTATGTTACCTGTTGACTATTTTATATGATGTATGATGTGTTTGCCTTTGGAAGTATCTGTGAACCCTTTATATATATCCATTGGATAACACATTCTTATTCTGTTGTACATAGAGTTTCCATAAATAGGAAATGGCTTGATATCACTTAACCACAAGAGCATTCAGTTTTTCTCCACTCCCCTCTGTGATACTTAGGTTTTATGTCAGCCTGGTTGGGCCAGGAATCTCACATGATGTGATCTAATAACATGGTGTAATCAACTCCATGATGGGATTTTTCTGTGAGTAGCCAAACAGTTGTGGGAAAACAAAGGGTACACTACTGTTCCCTTAATCTAGTCACAGCCTAGATACAATTGAAAGGAAATTTCATCAAAGCATAACCTACTCTTAGTATGAATAGACATTGTGAAGAAACTAGCTCAATTCTTATTGGTCTAGATTTCGCATCTGGCTCATCAACTTACCTACCCTAGAAGATATCAGTGTTTGGCCATATTGACTAGCATTTTTTGATTAATCCAATGATAAAGCTTGAAAATCTAGGAAATTTAGTCAATATAACTATAATTCAAATCTATCCATGAACTACAAAAGTTGTTGTTTTTAGGTGCCATCTTATGAGTTGCAAGTTATAGTGAACTGTGCCACTGTGCCATCCTCACAATTGTCCTTATGTTTCAGCCCATCATTGTAGCCAGGATGTCAACCCAGGTGTCAAAAAAGTCTTTCTCTTTATAGTTGCCCTTCTACTTTACAAAGCATGATGTCCTTCTCCAGTGACTGGTCTCTCCTGACACCAAATACAAAATATGAGACAAAGGTTCACCACCCTTGCCTCTGAGGAGCATTCTGGCTGAACTTCATCCAAGGCAGATTTGTTTGATCTTCTAACAATCCATGGTACGTTCAATATTCTTTGCTAGCACTGTAATTCAAATTGAATCCATTCTTCTTCAGGCTATTTCACTCAAATATAACTTTCACATGATATGAGGTCATTGAAAATATTATGGTTTGGGTAAGACTACCCTAGTCCTAGTCAAGTAATATCCTTGTTTTTCAACACTTTAAAGAGGTATTGTGCAAAAGATTTATCCAATGCACTGAGTCTTTTGATCTCAAGACTTCTGCTTCCATGAGCATTGATTATGGATCCAAGCAAGACAAAATCCTTGGCAACTTAAATCTTTTCTCCATTTATTATGAATTGATATATGGAGAAAACTTACTCATCCAGTTGTAAGGATTTTGTTTACTTTACATTGAGTTGTAATCCAGACTGAGGACTGAAATTCTTGATCTTTACCAGCAAATGCTGCAAGCCCTCCTTATTTTCAGCAAGCAAAGTCATATTATCTGCATATCACAAGTTGTTAATAAGCTTCCTGCTCCCATCCAATCCTGATGCCACATATTTCTTCAGATAAACCAACTTGCCTGATTGTTTGCTCAGCATGAGAATTGAATAATTATGGTGAGAGGATACACATTTCCTGTTCATATGTATATATACAAAACAATGATATATTTATATTATAAAAGTATATATGTCTCTATTTTTGCTTCTCCAGGGAATTCAGGCTAACACACCCATCCTCACTAACTCTATGTGTTTTGTGTTGCTACAAGTAGGTGGTAATTCAACTGAAGTGATCAGAACTGCATGGGCACGACTCTATACAAAGTACCAAAGCACCAAACCTACTGCTATTGAGATGAAGTGACCAAAATGTTTCCAGATTGAAGTGAAGTCTCAGGGTAACAAATCCAAAATGAGTAACACACACCAATTAGGTTTTGATATAGAAACATTTTTTTAAAAGTTTTTTTGAGGTTATTATTCAAAATAATTAAAATAGTTGAAATATTTCTAGCTGAAACACTTAACTGTCATTGGAAGTAAGCTAATACAGTCTTTCTTTCACAGTAATTATTACCAACATGCATTACATTATAATATTTATTATTCAGTGAGCTGTACATCACTGGGGAGGTACAGGATTAGCAGGATATTAAAATTTAACTGCAAAAGATTATGGTAGTTTTGTCTTTCAAAATTATTATAGTTTATAATGATAGTCACATAATTTCATTTTTAAAAGGCCCCTAAGTCATTACATTATAATAACTGAATTCTGCTCTTATCTTATTTTTTTAGAGAGAAAAAAATTGGGAAATACAAGTTCTAGTCTGTTATTATGTTGGATACTTTGTCATCATTCAGGTAACATTTTTGACTTGGGTATTCTCATTGCAAGATCTTAAACCAGAAAAAAACAAAGCAAAACAAAAACAACCCCAAACCACCACCGAGGAGTCTATGCCAACTCATAGTGACCCTACAGGACAGGTCCTGGTCCTGTGATTTTCTGAGTCTGTAACGCTTTATTAGAGTAGAATGCA
Organism: Echinops telfairi; assembly: GCF_000313985.2. Classification (NCBI taxonomy): domain Eukaryota; kingdom Metazoa; phylum Chordata; class Mammalia; order Afrosoricida; family Tenrecidae; genus Echinops; species Echinops telfairi. Next base: position 1,302,315 of record NW_022103913.1, on the reverse strand, counting down.
ACTTCTTTCTGCTGCTTAGCTGTTGTTGGTTTTGAACTGTTGACCCTATGGTTAGCAGCCCAATATGTAACCACTATTTTACTAGGGCTTCTGCACGACCTAGACTGTGGAAAAACTATCAGTTAAAGTGTTTTAATCTGAAAGTAAAATAATACTGAACTAAAGTGGCTTAAATAGTAGAGTATATTATCTGACATAAAAAGTTCATATTTAGTTGGTCCTAGGTTGTGTTAATTTCATTAGAATGCTATTAAGGACCTGGGTGTTTCCATGTCTTCTATCTTCCACTTTTGTCAAAATAGTTTTAGCTTTCAGGTTCATCCTCTTATTAGTTCTAAATTATCAGAAGACAACAGGCATATCTTTACACAACCACATCCAAAAGCAGGCTATATAGATATAATCAAGGAAGAAGACCTTCACCAGAAACCCCCAGCAGACTTGGGATAAGGGTTGTATGGCAGCACTGGGTTATGCAGCCATGCCTAGAAGAAAACAACGCCCAGAAATCAAGAACCTAGCAGTTTCAGAGGCTGTGATGGGTATATACCAAAGAAAACTAGTGAAAGAGCCACCTATATTTAAGTATTCACTATCCTGGCTATTTTGTCATAATACTGCTTTGTAGAGAGGCAGAAATATAGTAGTAGCTGCTGTTGGTCAAAAGAAATCCCTAGTTTAGAGTTTACATGTTAAGATGATGGGTTTGCCTTGGGAAGCTAGTGCAGACTAACTTTCCACTTAAATCTTTATTAAAGGGCATTTATAGAGGTCTAGATAAAGACATGTACATATGCAAATATATTTATATATGAGGATGGGGAAATAGATCTATGTGCCTATATTT
>NW_022103913.1:1285364-1300386 GCF_000313985.2 Echinops telfairi | reverse complement strand
ATGTACAAATGTGCTTTACACAATTGATGTATGTATGGATTGTGATAAGAGTTGTATGAGCCCCTAATAAAACGATTAAAAAAAAAACAAAGGAAAAAAATTGCCAAAAATAAACAAATAAATAAAACAGAAAAAATACTACTTTATCTAGCATTCTTCCTAGAGATTAGGTCTCCATGTTCAAGAAAATTCTTCCCAGCTTGCTGTGTTCTCAATAAATGTGTTTTGCATTGTGGTTTGCTTAGTGGTTACCCTTTGATTTGCTCATGGCAAGGTCAGCAGTTAAAAGCCACCAGTCTCTCTTCAGGAGAAAGATGTAATCCTCCTAAAGAGTTACAGTCTGGGAAAGTCACAGTAGCTTGTCTTATGAATTAGCATAGACTCTATGGCAGTGAATTTGGTTCTTGCTTTTTTTTCTTGAATAAATAAACTTGCTTCCATTTCATTCACCATTATGAAGTTTTCCCTTGAGTCCTTAGAATCCAATCCACATTATATAAATATATTGCCAGTCTATTGTTTTGTAGTAGAAATATACTTTATTTAAGATGGAAATTTCTCTAAATTTAATATAATATAAGCATATTCATAGTCTTTGAAATGTTTCTGCTTCTAAAAGTGTTTCTCCTTCTAAGAACTCCTGCTTTGTAGTTCAAATGAGTGAATTCAAGTGAACCTACCTCCAACACAAAATGAAAATAATAGTTAAGGGTAGTCCAAAGTCTATTTAAATTAATGATATTTAACAATTAAATTCATTTTCTATTCCTTCTTTATTCATTGCCAATTGGCCTTTTCCTTGCTTCTCAGCAGTTTTCATTCAATTCAATTAACTTTCAAGCTTCTAACATGTAAAATTCCTAGTAGTAAGTTCTGTAGGAACATGACTAAAATCCCTTTTTGATTTGCAAGAAATTTATCATAAACAAATAAGACATGTGTAGATAACTATAATGCAAGATATGAGCTGTCTACTTTTGTATGCACTTTGGGAATAAGCAGTCGGTTTTCTCTTTTAGGACCTAGAGAGGTTCTGTCCAGGAGTTGTTTATAAATTTGCCTTGTAATTATAGAGATTATCCCCAACAGTATTGTGCTTCAAGATAGCCTTGAAATGTTCTTCTTGACAATGAATATGACACCATTTCTCTTAAATTTGTATTCTAGACTGTAGGATCTCAAAAAGAGAGAATGCACAGAATGGAGTCAAGAAGCAGTCAGGGAGAACTGGGCTATAAAGTCAAGTTTGACTAAAGCTAAGAAGAGATTTAGAAAAGTGCCATTTCAGCTACATTGGAAGCCTCATAAAACAGTAGGGAAGCAACAATGAGCTATTAAATACACCTTACTGCCATTAATTGAAAAATGTGTGTCCACCTCCCACTCCTTTCCAATATGAGTTGTTCTGGCCTGGGAATCCTGAGGTGGGTGGAGGGGATAGCATAGCCTTTCTCTGTTATGTTAATGAAGGCATAACAAATAGGCTGGGTCTTAAACCTAATGACTCTAAATTACAAAAGAGCAGACTTGTTTTTGCTGTTAGGTATAATCAGTCAGTTCTGACTCTTAGCAACTTTATGCACAACAGAATGAAACCCCACACAGTTCTGCACCCTCCTCACTTTATGCTTATTTTTGAGCCCATTGTTGCAGCCACTGTGTCAATCCATCTCATTGAAGGCTTTCCTCTTTTTCATTGTCCGTCTATTTACCAAGCATGCTGTCTTTCTCTAGAGATTGGTCTTGCCTGACAAAATGTCCAAAGTATTTGAGAGAAATATGTCCAGCCTTCCCTTTAAGTAACATTCTGGCTATAATTCTTCCAAGACAGATTTGTTTGTTGTTTTGGCAGTCCATATAACTTTCAATATTCTTCACCAGTACCATAATTCAAACGAAATGCATAGGGAAGACAGGTGCCGTGGATCAATCTTCACAAAGCCCAGGCATCCAAAGTCACCAAGGAATGTCTAGGGCTAAGCACAACAACCTCCAGATGCAGGGATGGGGAACCTTTTCTCTGTCATGGGCCATTTGGTGACCCATACTGCTCAAATATTTAATCAACTCACCTTAGTGTGATGGCTGGAACTGCTTCTCTTGGGTGAGGCTCATCCCAATTTTTTTAATTGCTTAATAACAGGAATATTATTGATAATGATGATTGCGTAGCTAAAGGTGGTGGTTGTTTGCTTTTATGATTCTCCTTTTCTATAACATGTGTTCTTCCAACTCCATTTTTTATTGACATGCTTATTTTTAATATATACTCACATTTTCAGTGTAACTAAAGGAGTGGACATGGCCGGGTATTCAGACTCATCCTACACTTCACAGGAGAATTAGATGACAGTGTTTCTATGATGGTTAAGTCTCAGAAACACAGTAGGGCAGTTCTCTGTCCTATGGGGTTGATATGAATCTTGAATTGCTTATCTCTGTTTGATTTCCTTTGTTGAATTTTATAAGAGGACACTCTCAATTACAGTTTCTTTCATTTTTTTCCAAACACCTCCGACTTGTTTCATTTAATACCCACACACTGACAACAGCAGGTGCTGCCTAGATAATAAAAACAATGTTCATCTATTCAATTTTTTTCATAGCATATTTCTTTGTGAATGTAAGGTCATTTCTAGTACTCTTGCAAAGCATGTGCCAATTACATTTGTAATCATCCATCTGTAGAAATCTGTTGTTGTCTCCATTCTTTGTTCTTTTCATAATTTGTTTGCAGCTAGCACAGATATTCTGTGAGGAATTTTAAGAATTCCCAGAGATTTTGTGAAGAAGATGCTGATCCTGGAAATATAATCATCAACTCAATTAGTAAACTTAAATATCATTGATGTGAAACAGTCGGAGTAAAGCTCCTGTGAGCTCCAAAGGAAAAAGAACAGATATTAAAAATTTGCTACCTCCAAGAGTAAACTATTTTGCTTCTAATCTAGTTTTTTACAAGATTATTTCAATTTCTAAGTTTTGACCATCATTTTGTGAAACATTGTAGTTTGGTTATAAGTGAATAGGCAGATCACTGTAAAGTAAGATATAATACAACTGTTTCAAATTTAACACTGCTTTTATAATTGCTTCTTTTCATAATGGTGGAAGAAGAGAACAAACAAAGGGTTTTTCATATTCTTGGAATAGTTTATCTTGCAAAGGCTGTGATAAAATCTTACATTTTTTATTTCCTTTCTCATTATGAAATGATTACTCAACTTCTTATAGAGGCTGAGTTGCAAAGGGATGTCCAGGGACTCAAATTGAACTCCACACAAAGGTTACATATTTTTAGTGTTTAAACATTAGACAAGTTCTCTTGCAGGTTTTATCCTATGAATATTCCTAAAGGATCTTGGTTTTGCAAGGAATTAAAAGGTCAGAAAAGTAAATAAAAAAATATGCCCCTAAAGATACACATACAATATATTACTCTCACAGTAATACAGGACCTTTTCCTGCTGTTGTAATAGATAGATTTTAATGATCACAAAAATTTATACTGGGCCTAAACAGAACCATGCAGACATTGAAAATGTAGCACTTATGAGCATCAGTCTTCATTAGTTTTCTCAACAGCAGTTGTTGAGCTTCTTCACTATGTAAAGGCCAGAGCAGCACTGAGGGGCATATCACACTGCAATGGGCTGTGGAAGGAGCAGGGGATCAGCAGAAATTAGAGATCATAAAACAGATAGGACAAATCAACTGCAGGACAAGTAAAAAAAAAGAAGCAAATAACATATACATTTCTCTATTTTAGAAAATGAAAAGTACAAATATAAATAATAGACCATCAATGCAGTGAAAACCCTTTTTGAAGGTGTTGCAATTTAGGTCAGAGTCACAGGTTAGCAACTGAGAGTTATTTTTAAGTGGCATCATGGAACTAGAGCTTGCATCTACCCCAGCACCTTGATACATATCTAAGCAGGTTCCTTCAATTATTCAAAAGTCAGTAAATAACAGGATATTCCATTTCTTCCCAAGGCAGCTGGTGATTCCTTAAATTTGGCAGTGATAATCAATTTGTTCAGATTTTACAAAAGAGGAGAGTCCTTGGAAGTTTGTAACTTTGAGAACACTGAGTGAAATGTATTTCTTCACTTGTTTGAAGAACCACTATTTCAGGTTGTAGGAAAATTATAATAAAGTTTAGTTTACCATCTTTTGTTTCCATAAATTAAAAGACTAACTCAGGTTTTTTTTAAAATCATTTTATTGGGGGCTCGTACAATTCTTATCACAATCCATATATCCATTGTGTCAAGCACCTATGTACATTTGTTGCCATCATCATTCTCAAAACATTTGCCTTCTATTTGAGCCCTTAATATTGGCTCCTAATTTTCCCCCTCCCTCCCCACTTCCACTCTCTCATGAACCCTTCATAATTCATAAATTATTATTATTTTGTCATATGTTACACTGTTTGATATCTCCCCCGCCCTCTGCTGTCCATCCCCAAGGGAGGAGGCTATATGTAGATTCTTGTCATCAGTTTCCTCCACCCTCCAGGCATTACCACTGTCACCACTGGTCCTGAAGTGGTCATCTGTCCTGGATTCCCTGTGTTTCCATTTGCTATCTGTACCAATGTACATCCTCTGGTCTAACCAGATTTGTAAGATAAAATTGGGATCATGATAGTGGCGGGGAGGAAGCATTTAAAAACTAGAGGAAAGTTGTATGTTTCATCATTGCTACCCTGCACCCTGACTGACTCATCTTCTCCCCACAATCCTTCAGTAAGGGGGTGTCCAGTTGCCTGCCAATGGGCTTTGAGTTTCCACTCTGCACTCACCCACATGATATGATTTTTTGTTCTTTGATGCTTGATACCTGATCCCTTCCATAGCTCATGGTCACACAGGCTGGTGTGCTTCTTCCATGTGGGTTTTGTTGCTTCTGAGCTAGATGGCTGCTTGTTTATCTTCAAGCCTTTAAGACCCCAGATGCTATATCTTTTGATAGCCGGGCACCATCAGCTTTCTTCATCACATTTGCTTATGCACACATTTGTCTTCAGTGATTGTATCAGGGAGGTGGGCACCCACTGATCTGATTTTTAGTTCTTTAGTGTCGGATAACTGGTCCCTTCTATATCTCATGGTCAGACAGGCTGGTGTGCTTCTTCTATGTGGGCTTTGATGCTTCTCAGCTAGATGGCTGCCTGTTAATCTTCAAGCCTTTAAGACCCCAGATGCTATATATTTTGATAGCCAGGCACCATCAGCATTCTTCACCACATTTGCTTATGCACACATTTTTCTTCAGCAATTGTGTTGGGAAGGTGTACATCGTGGAATGCCAATTTAATAGAACAACATGTTCTTGCATAGAGTAAGTACTTGAGTGGAGGCCCAATGTCCTTCTGCTACCTTAATACTAAACCTAAAAATATACGCATGTAGATCTATTTTCCCACCCTCCTATATAAATATATTACATATGTACATGCCAGTCTTAAAACCTCTATAAATACCCTTTGTCACCTAGTTTTTTCCTTTATTTCCTTTTACTTTCCGCGTGTCCCACTATCATGCTCAGCCTTCATTTGGGTTTCAGTGATTTCTCTTGGTTACATTGCCCTTACTGAATCCCTACTAGGCCTCCCACACCCTCCTTGCCATGGATTTTGGATCACTTGTTGCTCCCCCTAACTCAGGTTTATAGAGAAAAAGCACAGAAGAGTTTTAGTTCAAGATAATTGGGTGGTAATATTATGTGATAGTCATTAGATTAGAGCATCTGGAATTACTGATATCAACCAACTTAAATCTCAAATACGACATTTAAAACTTATCAAATTAGAAAAAAGACTCTTTTTGTCGCAGTTTTGACTGAAGACCCCCAAAATGGAAGGCAATAGATGCCAAATGAACTCAAACCAAACTCAATGCCATGGAGTTGATTCTGAATCATAGAGTTCTAGAGACGCAAATCTTTAACTTACAATGAGTTCATGAGGGAGGGCCTGCGAGGGAGGAGCTGATAATAAGGGCTCAAGTAGGAAGAAAATGCTTTGAAAATGATGATGGCAGCATATGTACAAATGTGCTTGACACAATGGAGGATTGCATGGATTGTGATTAGAGATGTAAGAGCCCCCAATAAAAGTATTTAATTTTTAAAAAAGAAAGAAAAATATTTATGGCAATGTACAGCTTTATCTTTTTCCTGTAATGTGGCTGGTGGTTTGAACTGCCAACCTTACTATAAGTAGTTCACTGTGCTTAAGTATGGTACAATTGATATTTCACCTTTAACCATTAAGAGTAGGAGAAAAACTTACTTCAGAGAATGGTGTAAAACTGTGTATGGCTCTTCCAGTGGAGTAGGTGAGAAGTGATTCCTTCAATACTCTGAATTATTTGGGGAGAGACTAAGCCCTGAAATCCCCACACCAACTCCACTCCATGCTTCAGCTGGTAGGAGGTAACTACATTGCAAGAGGAACTCTATTCAAGGGAAATTCTGGTGAGACTTCGCCCAACCATGTCCTAGAAAAGTGTAGGTTCTGAGTCAGGGAATTAACTGAACATCTCAGGTAGTATAGCAGTAAGTTAGATAAGGAGTCTTAGACTCCCATGAAAGTGATTAGTGAAAAAGTTATCTTAAAACATATGCCAGTATCCTGGGATGAAAGCATCACTTTTCTTTATTCTCTTCTCTTGGACCCTATCCCAGAAAAATCATATCCTTGAATTTGTTGCTTCTGACACCATGCAAAAGTAAAATGACAATACAAGATGTGTTGATAATTGGCTTTAAATAAACCCTTATATATTTTCTCCATGTGCAGAATAGATACCACCCTAGAATACTGAAGGTGTCCTATAATAAAATTAATTTTTAAAAATTTAAATAAGAATTATACCAGTGGCATATTTAGAAGTTAACAGCCTCTGCATAGCCACAAACATCCCTTTAAAACATTAATCGAATTGCTTTGCTTTGGATTTTCTGTGTCTTGCTCTCATTTTTGTTATTTTTCTTTCTCCACCTCTACTGTTCTTTTATTTTTCTACTTGCTACTTAGTCACATACGAGGTGATCTACTGTGATGAGGGAGTTTTACACTCCAACTCACCGAGTAAGGCTGCTGCTCCTCGGTCTAGGCTATTACTTCTCAAACAGATGTCTTTGCTTTGCTTGGATTTGCTCTCCTTTCATCCTATTCTGGAGATTCAAATCCTTTCACTGAATGGCACACACACACACACACACACACACACACACACACACACACACACCCTTCCCACTGCAAAGCCCTCTGTATCTCCATAGTCTTTTTAGGCAAAGTTGATATCTGAGAACTTCTTATATTGTCAGAGAAAGATTTCTTCACGTTTAAGTAAAACAATATGTTCAATAATTAAGACAAATTTTTGAAATGGCACCAAGGAATACCTAATAAATATAAAGGTAACATTGACTAGGTTTTTTAACATAGTGTATATGGATTTCATCAAGAATGTAGTGCTACATGATGAAAATAACATATTTTTGTCTTTTAAGCTCTGACAGCAATCCCTCCTGTGAGCTTTTTGATCTTCACTTCTGATTTATGATGTATCCACGTGACTAATTCTGCACCTGCTGATTTTCATCTTTCTTGTGGTATTCCGTTGCTATGATTACAACACATCTGAAAATAATCTGTATTTAATTACATTAAAAAGAGATGTATTAACTATACATGTGCACACATATACAGTACATATGCACCAAAATGCTTAGCAGATCAGGCGAATAAGGTTTCATTGCTGAAGACCTGATTTATTGACAGACAAGGGAATAAACATCTCCCTTTTGTGTACAGAATATATTTTTAAGGAATTGCTTTCGAGCTTTCAGTGCACCCTAACATTCCTGGAAAGTGACACTATTTTTACTGTCCTCCAACACAGGTGGAGAAAGATCCTTTGTGGGTTGAGGTGCCTGAATACAGCTGTGACTCAGGACATCTATAGCCCCTTCCCAGAACTCAGGTTTGAGAAGCTCTATTTAGAGATTAGTGCTTGGATTGAGTTTTGTCAAAGGTCTATAAGTGATCTGGGCGATAATCTTCCCAGGAAAATCTTCAAATTCTCAGATGGCACTAAGCTTCTCCTGGTAAATAAATATTCTGGGAAGGATAAACTGCAAAAACATCTTTGTGCTACTTTCTGTATGAGGTCAAGACATGGAAGATGAGCCTTATGCATGTGTGAATATAAAAGGATAGGGAAAAATAGGACAAACAGTGTGTGTGTGTGTGTGTGTTGATGACTATGCCTTTCAGGATGACACAGAATAATCCTTCGATAGTAACTGGCTGATATTCTTTGGAGACCTTCACTTATAGTATAGCAGTAATAAAAACAGGTAATACAATTCTGTGAATCAACAAAGCTATGCTAAAAAATGAAACTGAGATATTGGTGACAATTTAAACACTTCCATATGTAATATCTCATATAATCCTAAACAATGTGTCTTACAGATGAGGAAACAGAAATTCAGCAAATTACACTTCCGGCAAGTGTTAGGATTATGAAGTTAGTCTTGACATCTGTCTATGAAGAAAGATATAATTGAAATATGTTTGGAAATGGATATTTCACATAAGAATTGGAGTTCAGAGAGAGGGTGTATGGAGAGAAAAACATTTCTATAAGAACATATATTGAGAGGAAATATCTTTGGCCTGAAAAAGTGACTTGAATACTGAACATAATATGGCTTACATATAGTTCTATAATTGTAGACCTGGTTAGAAAATACCATGACACTTAATAGTAGTGGGAAAATGCTGTAAAGTGGGCCATGTATTTATATTTGAATAACAATGGGAACTCGATGGTTTTATATGTTAATGAAAAACAGAGTATTCAAAGAGCATTAAACCAATATAGAGCTATGAAATGCAGGGGTGGACCCTGCATCACAACCTTGTAGGGTTGTGAGAAGCCAACCGGATCACAGTGCTTTCTCACAGCTGAGCAACATCCAAGAATAGTGCTGTGTTTTCCTTGGCCAACAACAATACAACCAACAGATTTAACCTAATAAAAGTTTTATATTACTATTTAATTTAACCCAGAAAAAAAGACAAAACCCCAAATATTTAAAAGCATGGTTTACCACAAATTGAAATAATCTCAACACCTTGAAAAGGAAGACATTAGGTTTGGTCTTTCTTCTCTCTCAGTTTGAAATGAAAATAAGAGCATTTTAGATGAGTTTTAGTAAAACTTTTTAATGGCTATCAATTGTATAAATAACCTTCAGCCACACTGTTAGGGTTGACCAGCCCCTAACACATCAACATGAGTCTGATAGGTGCAATTGTACAGGGATAATAAGTAAAGATTATAGTAAAGTCATAGAGAGCATGAGAGATAGAAGAGAGATTGAAACAACGGAGTCAGACACATTTCATAGTAGCATGCTCACCTCAGCCTCCCTTGGTGGTCCACGTGGAGAGAGAGAGAGAGAGAGAGAGAGAGAGAGATTTCTTGATAACCAAGGCTTTTATGTTCTCTGGGGATGTGAAAGCCTCCTAATTACAGGTGAAGATATACATCACAGGGAAGGGTTGTGCTATAGATAATACAGTAATGGGAGGGGGTGGTCTAGGGGAATATATGCTATTGGAATAGGAGGGAATAAGGGTACACATGTGACAAGATGGGCCGATCCTAGATTCAGGATGGCAGCCTAACTTTGGATGTCACTGAACCAGTTTGACCTGTTCTCTGGCTCACTATCGAAACCATTATCAGTAGGGTGTAAGCCCACCCTTCAGGGACCAAACCTGATGACTGCAAACCTTTAGGGAGACATAGCCCATTGTCCTTAACAGCCAGAAGTGGGCCCCTCTTGTAGTGGGCCCAGACAGTTGTCTGGTGACTGACTGCCTTCAGGGAGGTAACGTGACAATCATTTACCATTAGCTGCAAGCAACAAAACAAAACCACAACACAACAACAAAAAAAGAAAAGCTTGCAGTTAGTTCAAGGACTGTTTGTTGGCCTTTAGGAGTGTGTTTTCAGGTTGAGTCTGATAGGGTGTCAAGACCTGGTCCAAAAGTCTATTTTTGGTATTCCTTGGGCACTTTGTTGCTCTGTTCCCCTTGCTGTTCTGTTTCACACCCTTAATGTTTTGCTTTGGTGTGGTGGGATCAAATTGGGTGCAATTCCCACACTGTGTTCATAAATTTTTGAAACCCCTTCATGTAAGAGATCATATATGTCATTTCAAAATTAGAACAGCTATTTCAATTTTTTAATATTACATTCAATTCCATTAAATTAGAAGACAGAAAAAATAAAACAAATGAACAATAATCATGATATCATAATACACTATTTTTATTTAGCTAAATTTGTTCCAGACTTGTTCTAGTGATGCAATAGCTAATGTGTTCAGCTGCTAGACAAAGATTGACTTTGAACCAACTCTGAATTTTTAGAGGTGAAAAACCTAATGATTTATTTCCCTAGAAAACTCTATGTGACAGCTCTATTCTGTCACATAGGGTCTCTGTGAGTCAAAATCCACTTGATAGCAACCAGCAACAATAACAAAATTTATTTCATGTTTGTATGCATTTGTGTATATATGCTTTCCAGTATTCTAATTAAAACACCTAACAGATGTATTGATTTTTAAATTGATACTTGGAATCCTTTCATGAATGGTGTATGTGTGATCATCATTTCTTACTTTGTGTGATGCTTCCAGACATTCTATTTTGAACTACCCTCTTTTCCTTGACTATATCTCTAGTCATAGCTTATGCTATCAGATCAATAACCATCTAAACACTTAACATTTACAAAGCTTTATCTCTAACACAGACTTTCTTCCAGTGGTTCTGATTATGAACCACTCAGATGTTAAATAATGAATTATTATTCATTGCAATCTCAGTACATGTTGAGTGGTACTCAGCACGGGGGAGCTTAACCTGTACTTGGGGCTTGATAAAAGGGAAGATGGTGAGAAATACAGTAGAGTTTTGAAAGACATTAAAATCTACTTTTTGAAAAAATTGAATGCCAAATGTTTCAATATTTATTTTCAGTACATTTAAAATAGCTTACCAACCACTTTACTATAATTGAAACAATTCTGACTCATAAAGATGTGATAGGACAAGGAAGAGCTCCCTCTTTGGTTTCCAAGATTTTAAATTTCACCTTAAATCTCATCTTTCAACTGAGGAGTGATTGTTGAGTTCCAACTGCTAACCTTGAAGTTCAAGGTTTAATGTGTAACCCACAATGCCACCAGGGAGCTTCTGTGTTTAAAACAATCATCAAAATTTGTAGTAAATTAGATATTGGAGGGATTATTTTGTTTCTGTATTCTGTATTCACTGTACTATTATAAAATATCACATATATACTGGCTTAGACTACATAACATTTTGCCTTACAGTTCTGTAGGTTAGAAGTCCTGTGTGGATCTCACTTGGTTAAGATCTAGGGGTTGGCAGGGTACTTTCTTTTTGGGGAGAAATATAAACCTCCTTTTAAAGCCTTCTTTGCTGATAATTAATTTCCTCAGTCTCTATAGACAGTAAGATAAGACTGAATCCTTCTTTCTAGTACTCTATTCTATACTTAAAGACTCTTGGGACACAGAATCATTCAGATGATCCAGACCAACCTCCTTATTTCAAGGATGGCTGATTAGCAATCAAAATTCCATCTGACTTCTTAGTTCCCTTTTGTCATGTAATCTAATATACTCATAGGTCCCACAGATTAAGACATCTGTAGGAACTATTCTTCTGTCTACTGCAGTAGGGTCTGTCTCCTCCTCCCAGCCTAAAATTTCCATATCACTTACTGACATTGGGTCAATTCTGACTTATATTAACCTCATATAGGGCTTCTAAGATTGTAAATGCTTATGACAGCTTCATCTTTCCCACCATCAACAGCTGGTGTGTTTTTAAGCCACCAATTTTGCAGTGAGAAGCCCAATGCTTAACCCATAGCACCACCAGGGCTCATTGTAATATGGGAGAGTCTATATATTTTCTTTTTTAATAATAGAAGCTTAGTTTTATTTAGTATGGCAATAACTCAAATAAATAAAATTTAGGGACATTGTTCCCACTGAAGTGTAGAGGGGTATTGTTGTCAATAACTGTTCTGGCTAAATAGTTGTTATGGCCAAGAAGATAGAAATGCATATACAAAGACCTGTATGTTAAGAATGAGAAGTAAGAAGATAGAAAGGACCTTAGTGATTGATGATATTGTTATGAGGATTCAGCCCAAACTTCGGAGTCTTTGTCTAAGCTCTCTTGTTCTTCCTCAGAGTGTTTTAATCACAAATGAGGCTTTTTCAGACTTTCAGCATGTAACACAAAAACCATTCTTCCATTTCACAAATGCACACGTAGGCTCTTATACACAAATGCGAAGATAAAGATTCTAGCCACATCAGCTCACTGTTATAATCAAGCTTTTTATAAGAGTGTTTTAAACCATTTTGACAAATGCTTTTAATAGTTATCATATGGCGCACTCAGTATTCTCAAAGGGATTGAAGTATGATAGAATGTTCCTTTCAAAAGAGTTTATCAGTCAGTAGATTCCCATTCTTATGTATTGAAAGTGCATTTTAGATACATAAAATCACAATAAATGAGCTCTTAACTATGTCAACCATCGTAGTAATCAAGCCCCATTCTTTCTAAAGTATTTAAACTGTCTCATTAAGTATACTTCTAGAGGATAGAAAGACATTCTCCCATATAAGCAAGGAAATGTCTTGCATTTATATTTTCTTATCAGATTCCAGAGCTTGAGCAGTTTGGTCACTGGGATAATTAGGCCTCCAGGGTTCCTCAACCCCCTGTAAGCCTACCTGTCAACTCTATTGACTGATGAAAGATAATTTACCAAATGGAAAAAGTTGCTATGAGGCTGGTGGGAAGTGTAGGACAAAGTAAGCAAATTTATAGTCTGTCACCCTTAAAGGCTCTGAGGAATAATTTATGAGCCAATGTCAGTCACATGGTTCAGAAAACACAGGCTTTTAAAATGTTTAAATAGAAACATTTATTTGATGATTTTAAAACTCAGGAAAAGCTTAATCAGAATTTTCTGCTAACGTTCTTTAGCAATGTCAGAGTGAGATGGGGCATACATTGTACAGATTCTGCCAGTTCCTGCCTGGACTTTCTTGGAGTTAACTATTGATTATGGGCTCAGCTTCTCTTGCAAATGAATTTCAGAACTTGGAGGTCAAAGACCATCTTTCAAGCCTTTTGATTCTTGACTAGTATTTATAATGACAGGCAGTAATATGAGCTGTGAAGCAAAAGAGTTGATATATTAATGTTTTGTGGAATCAGACTTATTAGTTTGTGTCTTAAACACTTTATGTCTGTATTTTACACCAAGTTCTACTAAAATTCTTTTCCATTTGAAAATACATTTTTTACATTCACTCTTCCATAAATGTTTACAGATTCATAAACTCCTTATTAACTTGCTATTGATCAGCATCGACTGCACGGTAGTCAGCTAGTCATTTCAAAGGGTGAGCAGCCCAACATGTAATTCATTATACCATCAGAACTCCTTTATTTTATAAATATATACATATATACACACATATATGATATACATATACAGTATACATATATGTATGTAATATACAGGAATAAAAATATATAATACATATGTAATAGATGCATAGAGAAATGACTGAGTCACTAGCATTGAATTATTTTGGACTCATAGCAACTCAACATAAAATATCTGAGATTATAAACCTTTATGAGAGCACACAGCCACATCTTTCTCCCTCCAAGTAGATAGTGGGTTTGAATGGTTGAACTTGTGGTTAGCAGCCTAGTGCCTAACCCCCAGAATCACCATGGATTCTTGACTGATTACTCAAGGTTAGTTAATAAAAATGAGTTTTAAGTTTCTTGATGATTTTAATTTTTAATAAAGCCTTTACAAATAGTATTAGAAAGATGTATTCAAGTCTATTCATGGTCTTCATTTATCCTTATGTCTTCACACTGAATTAGCCATGAGAGACCATAAGAACATTTGCCCCAAACAAAGGCTATAAGTCAGGAATGGGGCAGGAAAGAAGATGAATGAAACAGGGGATGCGAGGAAGAAGTGGGATTTGAACTCTGACATTGAGGGAGATTGCAACCAATGTTATGAAACTAAATATATACAAATTCCTGAATGGAAAACTCTTTTGCTTTGTAAATTGCATTCAAACTACAATAAAAAGCACAAAAAGAGTACATGTTAAACTACTGAGCTTGTGCTGTTGCGGTGCTTGTAGACTGTAAGTCCTGTAAAGAGAGCTGCCCCTCATATATCTACTCAATCTACCTACTTTGTGTGTCCCTTTCAGGATGTGCACTTATTTACCACCAATAGCAGCTACACACCCATATATTCATACATCACACAGTCTAGGAAAATGACAAAAGCAAAGCAAATGGGTGATACTGATGTGGTGGAGTAGTTACGAGTTGGGCTGCTAACTGCAAGATCAGCAGTTTGAAGACATCAGTAGCTCCATGTGCAAAAGGACTTTCTACTCCCATAAAAATCTACAGTCTCAGAAACTCACAGGGGGGGCAGTTCTACCTTGTTCTACAGTGTCACTATGAGTTTACATCAACTTAATGCCAGTGAGTTTGGTTTCTAAGTGCCCATCAGGCACCCTGGTGGCACTGTCAAGAAAATGTTGGAATGCTACCACAAGGTCAGTGTTTCATACCCACCAGCTGCTCCCTGGAGAAAGATGAGGCTGTCTGCTCCCATACAGATTTAGAGTCTCAGAAAGCCTAGGTCGTGTTGGCTGTTCTGAGTCAAAATCTACTTGAGGGCTATAAGGGTTAGACTTTTTTTGGAAGCACTGATATGGTGTGTATCAACATACAAACTATTTTTTTTTGTCATTCTGAATACCAAGTAAGTAGTTATATATCTGTATTATTCTGGGTACTTTGGAGAAACAAATCCACAGC
>NW_022103913.1:1256765-1284513 GCF_000313985.2 Echinops telfairi | reverse complement strand
AAATTATTATTATTTTGTCATATCTTACACTGTCCAACACCTCCCTTTACCCACTTTTCTGTTGTCCATCCCCCAAGGAGGAGGTTATACGTAGATCCTTGTAATTGGTTCCCCCTTTCTACCCAACCTTCCCTCCACTCTCCAGGTATCACCACTGGTCCTGAAGGGGTCATCTGTCCTGGATTCCCTGCATTTTCAGTTCCTATCTGTCCCAATGTACATCCTCTGGTCTAGCCAGATTTGTAAGGTAGAATTCGGATCATGATAGTGGGGCGCGGGGGAAGTATTTAAGAACTAGAGGAAAGTTGTATGTTTCATCATTGGTACACTACACCCTGACTTGCTCTTCTCCTCCACTCAACCCTTCTGTAAGGGGATGTCCAGTTGCCTACAGTTGGGCTTTAGGTCCCCAATCTGCACTTCCCCTCATTCATAATGATATGATTTTTTTGTTCTTTGATGCTTGATACCTGATTCCTTCGACAGCTCGTTGTCACACAGGCTGGTGTGCTTCTTCCAATTGGGCTTTGTTGCTTCTGAGCTAGATGACCGCTTGTTTACCTTCAAGCATTTAAGACCCCACATGCTATATCTTTTGATAGCATGTCACCATCAGCTTTCTTCACCACATTTGCTTATGCACACATTTGTCTTCAGTGATCGTGTCAGGAAAGTGTGCGTCATGGAATGCCAATTTAATAGAACAAAATGTTCTTGCATTGAATAAGTACTTGAGAGGAGGTCCAAGGTCCATCTGCTGCCTTAATACTAAACTTATAAATATATGCACATAGATCTATTTTCCCACCATCCTATATATTACTTTATTTTATTTTTATAATTTACTGTGTGTCCTGTTAACTTCTCATTGTGCTGGTTATTATCTGTCTCTAGTGGAAGCACACTGTGTTATGTAATGCTTGCTTGCTCTGGGCTGAACAGCAGGCAGTTCTCTCCAAGCCTAAGTGAAACCTGCCTTTCAGGTATCTTGAGGAGCAAATATTGCAGAGGTCATTATTAGAATCTATGACACATTTCTCCTTGGTGTTACTGAGAAATTTTAACTTTTGCCTATGTTACCATCTTGATTAGCATGATCCTCTCTCCAGGGTTTCCCTGAGAAACTTCTCCATTTATTTCTACTTCTAGACTTTGCTAAGTCTGTGCATTTTCATTAGGTTGATTTCAAGCCTCCCAATGTAATACTCAGAACACTGGGCAGTCAGAGTTGCCCTAGAACTGATAGTAAAGTGCCCTGTGACCATGTTGTTTGGAAGGACACAGAAAAATTATGTTGAGAAATTGTGTGCCTCAGTGTTGTTTGTCAACAAAGGCTTATGGTGATTGAAACTGAAAAGTATGTCACCATTTGTTCTCATACTACTGCTCAGCATAGTGCTTCTGACAAGCAATGCTTCATCATAGAAGCAGATTTGAGAAGGACTTTTGCAGCACTGGTCTGCCATAAATGAAAGAGCAGAGTTATATACATCCTCCTATTTAATAGGTGGAATTGAAAATGAAATGCCTAGTAATGAACATTTAACTGAAAAGGCTAGAAATTAGTGCAGTGAGTAGAGGACATTAGGATGAGGATCAAGTGAGTTACTAAATTGACAAAATCCCTAATTTTCCAATTTAACACTATTTCCCTTTGTTCTGTTCTCAATAGAGATGGACAAGAGCTGGTTAATACCACCTGTGCACTTAGCCATTCTACTCTTACATGCCATTAATGAAATTTCCCTCCACCTTCCAAGCCTCATGAAAAGAACAATTATTTTAATTTCTCCAAAGTGGTCAATCAATCTGTGTTACTCCATCAGTCTAGGAATTCAAAGTGTTTTCTGTGGAAGGTTTGACACTAAGCCTATAATACTGAACAGGAATTTTCTCAACTAGATGATGAAAATTTCATGTCCAAATGAATATAGAAATGAAAAAGTTAAGAGTTCCAGCCCTGCTTTTAGGCTTTGTGGAAAACCAAGATAAGTCAATCTACTAGGTCTCATCAGATCAGAAATTTAATCTACCCAGGCTTTTGGAAGATGGTTACTGAAAGCTATTAAGATCTAAAACCACTTTGATTCAATGATCATGTCAAGGATTTCATTTTATTTGGAAACACAATTAATGTCCATAAATGCAACAGTCAATATATAAAAATGTCATTGAACAAATCTACCACAAAAGACCTCTGTGAAAAGTTAAACGCAATAATGTCACTTTGAGGACTAATCTGCACCTGGCTACCCTCTCCCACATATGCAATAGCTAGATGATGAATAAGAAAACCAGAATTGGTGCCTTTGAAATATGGTGATGGTGAAAGACATTAAATATTTTATGACTTATCAGAGATTGGGCAAATTTGTTTTAGAAAAGGTGCAGCTGAAATACTCCTTAAAAAGGAGGGTAGAAGAACTTCATCTCATACTTTGGGCACGTTATCAGGATAGACCAATTCCTATAAAGAGACATTATGCTTGGTAAAGCAGAGTGCACTAATTGAGATGAATTGCCACAGTGAATTCAACAATAGGCTCTATCATAGCAATAATTTTGAGGATGGTGCAAGACTGAGCACGCTCATTTTGCATTATATATGGCTGTTTTGAGTTAAAAGTGACTTGACCACATTTAACAATAAAAAGGTCGATACAATTTTCAGATATTGTGGGCATCCTTAAAACTTAGTCCATAAAGCAGATTATTAAATATGATGAAGCAATTTTAATACTCTCAGGTATTTCTTGTTTTTATCTTAATAGTTCTTACTTTGTTTCCCTTGGTTGAGGTCCTAAGACTGCTTTCTAGCTTTCTGAAATGTCACACTGGAATAGAACTGAGATCCTAGCATCTAGGACATGATATTATGAGTAATATAGGCAGGCTTTTTTTTAACCTAGTTCTGAATAAACCACAGGTCATTGTGGTATTTAATGTATTAAAAGTATGCTTTATAGCAAAAGCAGTTTTTCAATTTAAAAAAATTAAAGATAATAATTGTAAGCAGTTAGATTTATGAATTTTCAGTGGATTTTTTTTCTGAGAGAAAACATGTTTGAAGAATATCTGACACCTAAATATATTTGGTTTTGAATTGGCAAGATAAAATTTGGAGGGAAAATAGGATGAGGAAAAATTTTCAAAATAGAAGATATATGGCATATTTAAATACTCAAGTTTGTGCTATTCTCATTTAAAATCTTATATTTGCCATTAAAACATGTATTTGTTTCTAATGTTGTTCAATTCTTAAATACATTTTGTCAGCTTCTTTCATTTATGGTTTAAACTCACCTTAAAGGAGAAGATAAATGCAATGTGTTCAAAATTAATTCACAGTTAACTTTTCAAAATGATGTTTAAAGATGTTTTTAATGTTCAAGAAACCTCAAGGGATTTTTTTTGTGTGTGTATAGGGGGGGGAGTGAGATCTGACAGACTTTTAAAATGAACACAAAGTTGGAATATATTATGAATACATAAAATAAAACAGAATTTAGATGACACTAAAGTTTTGGAATTTCAACAAGTTCTACATTTAGCCAAGTGCAGGTGTGCATGACCTACAGTCTGATGAGGCAACAGTCCACCACATGCATGTTCATAATCCATAGGTGTTTTTTTTATCACACTTTCAATGCAAAATAACTTCTCTTTTTTGAAATCTTTAAAATCCACAAGTCTCCAAAATGAATGAGCTGCTGAGTTCCAGGGCACAACCCAATTCCTGAAGCACCTCCTCCTAGCATCCTTCTGCCTAGCAGGTATGCAGACTGAATGAAACACAGAATGCACAATAGAATGAACTATTATCTGATCCTGCACCATCCTCACAATTGTTCCTGTGTTTGATCCCATTGTTGCAGCCGCTGGGTCAATTCATCTCCTTGAGTCGCCTTCCTCTCTTTCTCTGCCCCTCTACTTTATCAGACATGATGTCTAGTCTTTCCTGACAACACGTCCAAAATATTTCTGATGGAGTCTCCCAATACTTGCCTCTAAGAAGTGCTCTTACCCTACTTCTTCTAAGACAGATTAGTTGGTCCTTTTATTAGTCCATGGTACTTTACATATTCTTCTCCAGCACCACAATTCAAATGCATCCATTCTTCTTCAGTCTTCCTTATTCAATGTCCAACTTTCTCATGCACGTGAGGCAATTGAAAATACCATGGTTTGTGGTTAAGTGAATGTTAGTCCTTGAAGAAACACTGTTGCTTTTCAAAACTCTAAAGAGGTTTTGTTCAGCAGATTTAACTAATGTAACTCATTTTTTAATCACTTGACTACTGCTTCCATGTGTTTTGCTTGGAGATCCAAGTAAGACAAAATCTTTTACAATTCAACCTTCTCCATTTGTCATGATGTTAACTATTGGTCAGTGCTAAGAATTTGAGTCTTCATGATATTGAGTTGTAATCTATATTGAAGGCTGTGACACTTGATCTCCATAAGCAAGTGGAGATCACGTTCAGCAAGCAAGTTTGTGTCATTTGAATATTAATAATCCTTCCTCCAATATTGATGCCACATACTTCTTTATATAATTTAACCCCTTGGTTATTTGATCAGTATACAGATTGAATAAGTATGGTGAGAGGCTAGAATCCTGAACCACACCTTGATTTTAAATCTGCATTATTGTTCACACAGCTGCTTCTTGATCTATATACAGTTTCCCTATTAGCACAGTGAGGTGCTCTGTAATTCTTATTCTTCTCAAGGTTATTCATAGTTTGTTATGACCCACACAGTCAAATGCCTTGACATAGTGAGTAAAACATAAGGAAACATCGTTCTGGTATTCTCTGTTTTCAGCCAATATTCATCTGACATCAGAGATAATTTAGTGTGCACTAGTGTCTAATGAGAAACCTCAAGAATTAAGGCATATTATATAAAAGGTTTTATGGAACTTTAACTATAAGATTATAAGGTGACTTCTGTCTAAAGTGTGGTGTTAGCAAAATAACCAACCTGTATGATTTTACAGATTATAAGTGACACTCACATATATTTTACATTTTATTTATGATTTACTAAACTATACCAAGAAATTTGGAAGAGAGCTACCTAGCCAGCTGATTAGAAAAGTTCCATATTTGTACCTATTCCAAAGAAAGGAAAAACAACAGAATTTGTAAATTACAGAACAATATTGAAATCACATGCAAGTAAAATTTTGCTGAAGTTTATTCACAACAGTTGCAGCAATACATAGATAGGGAGCTCTCAAAATTCAGGTAGGATTTAGAAAAGGACTTGAACCAAGGGATGTCATTGCTGATGTCAGATGGATCTTGGATCAACGTAGAGAAGACCAAAGAAATGCTAACTTTTGCTGCATTGACTATGCTAAGTCTTTCAACTATGTAGACTATAACAAACAACTGAGGATGTTGAGAAGAATGAAAATTCCAGAATTCTTAATTGTACTCATGAGGAACCTGTACATGGCTAAAGAGGTAGTTGTGCAAACAGAACAAGGAATGACTATATGATTTAAAATCAAGAAAGGTGTGTGTCAGGGTTGCATCTTTCATCATACTTATTCAATATGTCTGCTCACAAAATAATCAGAGAAGATAAATTATATGAAGAAGAGTTCAGCATAAGGATTAGAGGAAGGAGTAGAAGGATTATTAACAATCTGCTATATGAAAATGACACAATCTTACTTGCTGAAAGTGAGGAGTACTTGAAGCACTTGGTGATGAAGATCAAGGTATGCTGTCTTCAATATGAGTTGCAACTCAATTTAAAGAAATTAAAAATCCTTACATGTGGACCGACAGACAACATCATAATAAATAGAGAAAGGGTTGAAGTTCTCAAGTATTTTATCTTGCTTGGATCCACAGTCAATTGTCATGGAAACAGCTGTCAAAATACCATATGGCAGAAACCCTGGGAAGATGGCACCCAGCTACAACCTCTGCCAAGAATGCTCCCTGCCCAAGCAGAAGACCATAGGGAATTCAGACATGCAACCTGAATTCTACACACTCCAGGAATATTTTCAATTTCTCTCCCCACTTTTTTATCCCCCAAAGAATGAAGTGGAACTCTGTAGAGCAACAAATGCTTGCAATCCTCTCTCCCCTAACTAGGAGACTGTGTAGCATAAGGGAATCTACTCCTTCAAATGTCTCCCCAATTAGAACCTAATTTTCACCTAGATCCCCCAGTCACATCCATCTGTGTCTCTTGGGAGACCTGTGTGGACGCTGGAGGTCATGACAGATGGAGTAAAACCTCTAGATTCACATGCTTACCTGATATTGCACCACCACCACCACCACCCATCCTTGCTAGAGTTCAGCTCTAATGGCTGCCAGATAGAAACATCAAGGTGATTCCATCAGGGATCCCATCCTGGTGATGCAGGTTCTCAACCAGATCTTTCTAAACCAGCAGTTATCAACCTGTGGGTCGTGACCCCTTTGGGGGTCAAATGACCCTTTCTCAGGGGTGGCCTGATTCATAACAGTAGCAAAATTACAGTTATGAAATAGCAACAAAAATAATTTTATGGTTGGGGGGGTCACCACAGCATGAGGAACTGTATTAAAAGGTAGGGGCATTAGAAAGGTTGAGAACCACTGCTTTAGATGCTTCAAGAGTATTTCTGATTTTTTTCATATTTTATTTTCTTAGGGGAAAACCAACCAAACAAACAAACACAAAAAACATCCTTTACTGCTAGAGATCCTGGAACATGATATTATAGCATGTCTCTTTGACTCCCCCTCCCTAGTCTTGATGGGTCACTGCTGCTGTGACTCACTTTCCTTAGCAAGACCTAAACCTGATTAAAAGTCCCCCTTCAATTTGGGCATCTACTCCTATAGCCTGTTTTCACTGGTGGGATTTGGGCATGGATAGAACTGAAGGGCAGATAGCAATGTGAGATGAAGAACTTCAATATTGCTCCACAATATGCCATAGATAATTCCCTGCTTGAGAACAAGGAAGTGGTATGCCATGGATATAAGGATAGTCTGCTGTGTACAAAATAACACAGATCAGCAGAAAACTCCATATTATATGCTGAGTAAGTAAGTGACTCTGATAGATTGCTTAATATATCCCCAATATATCCCAGCCACCACTACCTCAAGACCCCATTCTCCCCTCCTCAGTGAGACACACTAGCTTATGAACTAAAAAGTATTAGCACCTTTTAAAATCCACTCTTCTAATTTATCTACAATCACTATATTGAAGTGAAAGACTTCCCCTATGATTAATACAATCACGTAAATACTACACTCAAGCCCCTATCTCCTATTTGTTTCACCCATCTAACTCTATCACTCCTTCTTCATCTCTACTCCATACTATTTCTAGCACCTATCTGATCCTCCTCCTCTAACCCAAAGTGCCAACTCCCACCTCACCCCACACTGCCCAGAACCCTGAACATCATCTACAGTTGTACCCCTATGCCACACAAAAAACAGCCAACAGTAAATCCAACAAAAACCAAGATTACCTAAATCCAACTGAATTTTACCCAAACCCAATGGAAAGAGAAGCCCTTGAACTGCCAAAAGGAGTATACAAGAGAACTATGTTTAGGACAATAAAAGAGATTTAGGGATCAATGTTGAAAGCAAAGGAAGAAAATTAGATGATAAGAATTTCACACCCAAAAGAAGCCCAGAAACTAAGTAATAAGTTAAACAGAAATAAAATAAAATTCATGGGCAAGAACTGAGCAATAGAAAAGAAAAGGAAAATTGAATCCGTGAACTCTAAGACAACCATGCAAACTTCACCAAAAGAGCATAACAATCAAACAAAAGAGCAAAATAACCTGAAGAAAGCCCGAGGATTATGTGAGATGCCGTGAAGGGAAATAAAATACATCTCATTTGGGATTCCATAACAAGATAAAAACCCAAATCTACAGTTAAAATTGTAAGAGAGTTAGTGGAAGAAAGTTTCTCTAATATCACAAAGGAGGAGACAATTACCATCCAGGAAATAAAGAGAACACCATAATTTAAACATTTCCTAAAACACATCAAGAGATATAGTCAAATTATCCAAATTTAATGAAAAGGTGAGAATCCTGAGAGGAGCTAGAGAAAGAAAAAATCAGTCACCTACAAAAGTAAGCAGATAAGGATAAACTCAGACTTCTTCACAGAAACCATGCATAAAAGCAGAAATTGAAGTAACATATTCCAAAAGTTGAAAGACAAAAACTGCCAACTACAAATTCCATATCCAGCAAAGGCATGCATCAAATATGAAGGAGATATAAATGTATTCTCAAACAAGGAAAGTTTTAGAGAATTCATAAAAACAAACCCATCATCACAAAGAACATTATCCAGATGTTTATGGTTAGAAAACCAACAACTGTAGTATTCAAACACAAGACCACCACATCTTGTAACACTACCCAGAAGTTAAACACAGAAAATAGTACCCACAAAAATACAGACTAGTGTGGAAATAAAGAAACAAAAAATAAGCATATATGTGCCCAATGAAAGGCCCTCAAAATACAACAACCAAATTCTCAAAGAGATGAAAAGAGAATCACCAGATCAACAATAATACGAATAGATTTCAGTACACCACTATCACGGAAAAATAGATGAACAGGTAAGTAACTCAATAAAGAAACTGAAGAGCTGAACAATACCATCGAACAATTCAAACTCCTAGATACTGACAGAGTTCTCCAAACAACAGGAAAAAATACATATTATTCTCCAATGCACATAGCTCAGAACAGTAAGACACAACAGTAAGAAATTAAGAGAATACAACCACGCAAAGAAGTGAAACCTTTGCTATTTGCAGATGCTATGATTTGATATATAAAGAACTCTAAGGTGTCCACATTAAGATTTTTGGGAAAAATTGATTTTAGTAAAGTGGCAGGATACAAGATTAGCCAGCAAAAATCATTTGGATTCCTGTATACTAGTGATGAATATTCTGAAGAAGACATCAAGACAACCATACCATTCACAATAGCCTCACAAAAGTTGAAATACCTAGGAATAAACCAAACAAAGAAATAAAAGACTGGTGCAAAGAAAACTACAGAACATTAGTGCAAGAAACCAAAAGGGATCCACACAAATGGAGGAATATCCCATGTTCATGGATAGGAAGATCCCTATTGTGAGAATGCCAATACTACCTAAAGCAATCTACAAATTCAATGCAATTCCAATCTAAATCCCAACACATAATTCGTTAAAGAAATGGAAAAACTGAATACCAACTTAATATGGAGAGGGGAAAATCCCAGGGTAAGTAAAGAACTTCTCAAAAAGAAGAGCAATCTTATGCTACCCGACCTATTACATAGCCACAGCTGTCAAAATAACCTGGTACTGGTAGATGCACAGACCAATGGAACAGACGGAAAACCCAGAAATAAAAATATTTTCCAACAAAAAATTGATGTTTGACAAAGGACCAATAAACATTAAATGGGAAAGAGATGCCCTCTTCAATAAATCGTGCTGGAAAAACAGGATATCCATCTGCAGAAGAATGAAACAAGACCATAACTCAACCCATGCACAAACATGAACTGAACGTGGATCAAAGACTAAATATAACAACGAAAGCTATCCGGATCATCAACAAGTAAATTGGGGCAAATCTAAGGGGCCAAGTGGGCGATATGAACAGGCTACCAGATATAACAATGGAAGTACACACCATCAAACACAAAATAGATGAATGGGACCTATTAAAATAAATTATCTGTGAACATCAAAAGATTTCATCAAAAGAGTAAAAGGAGAACCCACAGATTGGGAAAAGATATTTAGCAATGACATAATGGACAAAGGTCTTATAGCTAAAATCTACGGACTACTACAAACCTACAATTAGATAAAGGTTAAACCCTTATCAATAGTTATACTCAATATAACTATTTGTCAAAAAGTTAGTCTTGGAAATTTGCCAAGTGAATTATAGAATATATTTTATAAACTTAATTATTGGAACAATGATAAGTTTGGATTTTTCCCACTACGCTTCACAAAAGATCATATTAATAAAAACAGCAAGGTTCAGAAATAAAAAGCTCCAAACAATTTTTATTGCCTAGCAATTTTTCCCCATAACTTATCTTCAGTTTGTTATACTATTGTGGCTTTAATGTTATGATGCCGGTGGCTAGGCCACCTTTATTTCAAATACCTGCAGGATCACCCAAGGGCAACAGGTTTCATTGCAGCTTCCATACTAAAAGCAGATATTAACAAATATAAGTGAAAACAAACAAACAAAAAACAAACTCTGACTCATAGTGACCCTATAGGACAGGAAACTCCTCTGGGTTTCCAAGAATGCAACTCTATCTGGGCTTAGAAAGCCTTATCTTCCTCTCCTGGAGAAGATGCTGGTTTTGAACTGCAGCCCAATTTTTAACCACTATGTCACCAGGGCTCTTTATAAATACAATGATCCAGGAATTAATGGAATGTCAATTAATGTTTACACAAACTGATGAAGTATTTTTCAAATACTCACGTGCCAAGAAATTTTACCTAGCTAAAAAACTGGAAGAGATCCAAATCTGTTCCTATTTTTAAGAAGGATGACTCTGGTAGTTACATAATTTCATGTCAACTTGAAGTGTAGGGGTGGAGTCTAGCCTGTCAATTTGTGACCTGACTGACAGGTCAAAGTCTGATGGTGTCTCCTTGTGAGTGTGACCTCATAAGGAGGGTCCTGGGAACCTCCCTCTCTTTCTGTTTTACATTTTGTTGATGAGCTACTTTGAGCCACACTGATGGAAGTCAGAGCTCAGGAGATGCATTCGCTACCATTGGATCTATCAGAGTTTGCACCCACCAGTCTGTGATCTACTTTCATTCTGCATCATTGTGTGTGACTGCGTGAGTCTGAAGAGGGGTTTATGGACTAGTATCAGTATCAGACTTATAGACTTGATCTGGTCTTGGCTGGGATGTTTGCTTGATATATAATTACTTCTTGACATAAAACCTTCTCTTGCACACATATAAGTATTTGGATTTGTTTCTCAAGTCAACCTGGCACAACACAATGATCAAGCAGGATGTGGAGATTATTGAACAACATTATTAATATCACATGTATATAAAATTTTGTTTAAAATCATTTAACAATAGTTGCAATAGTACATTCAAAGGGAGCCACCAGAAATCCAACTCAGATTCAGAAAGGGATGTGACTGACATGAGAGCTATACCTTTCCTGTCAGAAGATGCATCTTAGACTTCTGGGAAGATGGCGGACAAGGGGACCCACGTACTCTGAGAGTTCTTTCGAACAAGGCAGGTTTGGAGTCCAGGTAGCCGAGTGGTAGGAGTCTGGTGAGTGAAATATCCCACTGGTACAGCACCCCACCCCGACCCCACGCATTTGTCCTGAGCTGGGGCCTCGGTGATCCAGGACCTGATTCATGGGACATCTCGGATCACTAAGCTCTCGCCACTGGAGCTGAGACTAGCTATAGCCCCACTCCATCCCCAGAACGGGACCCCGCACCCAGAGTCCCTTGCCTGCTCTGCTGAGACACACACAGCAGTGACGAGACCCCTTACAGCAGCTGCCCACTCGCGGGACCCCACTAGGAGAGAAGCTTCCCTTTCCGGTGGTTCCCCTCTCCCTACATGGCAGCGATCTGCACCTTGGCCCGTGTCCCTCCCTCAATTCATCCAAGCCCCGGGTAACTGACCTGCAATCTACCGCGGGCTGCCTGGGCAACCCCTACAGGGGACCATCCACCCCCATTGCAGCCTGGGACCTCTTGAGTGGCACCCCGTTTGCCCAGCTGCTCGCCCCCACCAGCCTAGGTCCCTGCTCCACTCCCAACCCAGGAAACGGAGCCGTGCACTTCCCTCTGGTGCGGGCCTGAAACCAAAGCCAAACCCACTTCTATCCTTGACACCTCATCTCTGCCAGAACCCCTGCAGGCTGGCCTGCTCCTGGAGCGCTAAACCCGCCTGCCACAGAACAGTGGATGCTCCTGCCTACTGGGAGCACGAGCAACAGGGCTATGCACTCTTGCCAGAGCGGCTTTGCCCTCCCCGGTACGCTGAGGGGTTTCCAGTGCCCAGCGGTTTCAAGTTCTGAGGCTGCCACGAGGCCCGCTACCCTCAGGGTGGAGGGCAGTTGCCATTGCCGGCTGCTTCTTTCCAGAGCCGCTGCTGTCTAACCCTGCTCACAGGGCGAGCAGCTCAAGCGATAAACACCCGCCTGCTAGGGAGCCTGCGAGGCAGCTTTGTGGTACTCAACGGAGCCGTCTGTGTGCTCCTACCCTGCGGGGTCCCCAGTGCCAGCTTCTAAGCCTGCTCCAGCCCTCTCCAGCCCTCTCCAGCCAGCATAGGAGGCGGGTGCTGTGGCCTGTGCCTTCCTTAGCACCCCTTGCAACCCCAGTCTTTTCTGGCCGGTGCAGGAGTCTCACCCCTGTGTAGCCTCTGCCCACAGGCTCAACTCTACAGGCCTGCAGGGAACTGGGAGGGCTTGCTGATCTGAAGAGCATTTTCCCTTCACATAGGCCACAGAGCCCAGATCAGCACCACGTCCTGTGGCAGCGAGGTCTCATCGACCTCCACCTTCTATTAGGCGTCACTTGGAGGGAAAAGAATGGGTGGGGGGCGGTTAAATATATACATATATATCTTTTATCTCATGCTGGTTTTTCTCTTTTTTAAAATTTTACTTTTGGTGTTTTCTTTTCTCTCTTCTTTCTTCCTCTTTTTTCATTATTGCTATTACTTCTCTTCTGACCCTATTCTATATGTTTTCCTTCTATCTCTTTTTTCTTTTCCCACTTTCACTATTAACACTTCTTTTCTATCCTCTTTTATAGCGTCTCCTTCCTTCTCTCTCTCCATTTTTTTCTTTTTCCTCCCCCAAATTTTTAAAATTCTTTAAAAATTTTTAAATTTTTCTTTTTATTACTAAACAAAAAAAGGGCTGCTATGGGTACCCTGACAGACGAGGTCAAAGCAGCCTGGGGGCACATACTGAGGCTCCATCCCCCACTCTAGTCGCTGAAACATCTTACCACTGCTGGTCACAAAGCCTTTGGGGAACTTTGCCTACACAGCAGTCTGACCCTTCCTTAGAGTAGGTCATAGGCAGCAGCCTGGAAGGATCCTTAACAGTAACACAGATAAAGGACCCCTGGCCTCCCAGAAACATGGGGCCCATGAAAGGATCAAGGAAAAATCAGCAGACCACATCACTCCCAACCAAAAAAAAACCCACAGAGACAAAATATAGTAGCAGAGCTAACGTCTCTCACAGAAGAAACAGATACAGATCTTCCAGAGAAGGAAATCTTCAGAAATCTGCTTGCAGTAATACAGGAACTGAGGGAAACAACTCAGAATAAGGATGCAATAATAAAGTAGATGAAGTCCACAATAGAGGGGAGGAGGTCCACAATAGAGGGAATGAAGTCCACCCACCAAAGGGAACTGCAGAAGCTAACAGAGGGGGTAGCAGAAGCCACACACAAGGTCACAGAACTTACAATTAGGCTTGAGGAGGCAGAGAACCATATCAGCGACCTCGAGGACACTCAAAGAGCCCTAATCAAGCGAGAAAGACAGTCAGATAGTAAAACTGAAGAAACAGAATATAGCCTGAGATCAATGACAAATGCTACGAATAATAATAATATTCAAATAACCGGTTTACGGGAGCTCAACACAACACACAAGTCGACAGCCAAAATAGCATAGGAATTTCTGGAAGAAAACTTTCCCACACTCACAAGGGAGAACCAGGCACCCATACAGGAAGCAGAAAGGACTCCAGCTAGACTAGACCTCAAGAAGAAGACGCCAAGACATATAATAGTAAAAATATCCAACCTTGAGGAGAAAGAGAACATTTTATGAGCAGCAAGAGAAAGGAAGACAGTCACAAACAAAGGAGTGCAGGTAAGAATATGCACAGACCTATCAGCAGATAATATGAAGAAGAGAAGAGAATGGAGCAACATCTTCCAAAAGCTGAAATAATAAAAAAAAAACACCTCCCTCAGAATCCTGTAACCTGCCAAGATATCCATTAAGATAGATGGTGAGATAAGGGTCTTCCAGGATAAGGAGACCCAAAGAATATGCTGCAAGACACCCGCCCCTGCAGAAGATACTGGCTGATTCACTATGGACAGAGGATCAATCTCCACCAAGAACAAACAGGAGATCACCATATATCCCATCTCCATCTAGAAACCAACATGCCAGCAACAATGACCATGACAACAGGGTCTCAGATAGAAAAGCAGACAATAAAGAAACTCTCCACTCAAACACAGCACACTGATAGGAAGTGAGATAGGTAAAGAACCAAAAGACAAATCGGGGTATGAATCCACAGACAGTGATAATAACTCTGAAATCCAATGGACTAAATTCATTCATTAAAAGTAAAAGGCTTGAGGACTGGCTCAGAAAATATAATCCATCAATCTGTTGCCTGCAAGAGACACATCTTAAGTGCACAGAGAAGAATATTCTAAGAATAAAGGGTTGGCAGAAAGTTTACCAATCAAATTGTAACTCAAAGAAAGGCAGGGGTGGCTATCTTAATATCCGACAAAATGGAATTTGAGATCCAAACCATAAAAAGAGACAAAGAGGGATACTACATAATGCTCAAAGGTTCAGTAAACCAAGAAGCACTTAGCATATTGAATATTTATTCTCCTAATAACAGTGCGGCGAATTTTGTCAAACAAACTATTAAAAAGATGAAAAAAGAAATCACGGACTCAATAATCATAGTAGGTGACTTTAACACTCTGCTATCAGAGAAAGACAGATAACTGGGAAAGAAGCTCAGCAAAGAAGCTATAGAGCTAAACAATGTAATTAGGCAAAAGGGCCTGATCGACATTTATAGAGCTTTACATCCAAATGCAAAGGGTTTCACATTCTTCTCAAGTCCACATGGATCTTTTTCTAGAATAGACCACATGCTGGGACAAAAGTCCAGCCTGAGTAAATTCAAACCCATAGATATTATCCAGACATCTTTCTCAGATCACCATGCCATAAAGCTGGAGATCAATACGAGGATGTCTAGGAAAGGAAGGGCAACCAATTGGAGGATGAACAATGATCTCCTGTGACATGAATGGCTATAGGCCGCAATTAGAGAGGATATCAGGACGTTTCTAGAAGTTAACAAGAACAAGAATACAACGTATCAAAACTTATGGGACACTGCGAAGGCAGTTAGCTTTATATCATTAAATGCATATATGAAAAAAGAAGAGAGGCATATGACAGATACGTTAGCACAAAACCTCCAACAACTAGAACAGAGTCAGCAGAACCACCCTTCCAGTAGCAAGAGAAAAGAAATAATAAAAATCTGGGCAGAGTTAAACCAGTGGGAAGATACGAGAACAATATAAAAGATAAATGCAGCTAAAAGCTGGTTCTATGAAAGAATTTAAAAAATTGACAGTCCTCTGGCAAAGCTTACCTAGGGTAGAAAGGAGCAAACATCAATAGCCAGGATGAGGGATGAGACAGGGGAAATAACAACAGACCCCAATGAGATTAAACGGATAATCACAAAATACTATGAAGGTCTGTATTCTAATGAATTCAGAAACATGGAAGACATGGATAAATATTTGGAAAAACAGTTTCTCCCTAGATTAACTCAGATAGAGATCAAGAACCTCAACAAACCCATAACGAAACACGAAATAGAGAGAGTCATTAAAAATCTACTAACAAAAAAAGCCCCAGGGCCAGATGGCTTCACAGCAGAATTCTACCAAGCATTCAAGGAAGAGTTGACACCGATCCTCCACAAAGTATTCCATAACACAGAAGAGGAAGGCAAACTCCCAAACTCATTTTATGAAGCCAGCATTACTTTGATATCTAAACAAGGCAAAGACCCCACAGGTATAGAGAATTACAGACCAATATCTCTAATGAACATAGATGCAAAAATCCTTAACAAAGTATTGGCCAATAGAATACAACAGTATATAAAACATATCATCCACCATGACCAGGTGGGATTCATCTCAGGGATGCAGGGATGGTTTAACAACTGAAAATCCATCAATATTATACACCAGATCAGGAAGAAAAAGGATAAAAAACATATGATAATATCCATAGATGCAGAGAAGCATTTGACAACATCCAATACCCATTCCTAATCAAGACACTCATGAAGATAGGATTGGAAGGTAAGTTCCTCAAGCTGATACAAGCTATCTATGAAAGGCCAATGGCCAACATCATAGTCAATGGAGAAAAGACAAAATCCCACTGAAAAAAGGTACAAGACAAGGATGCACCCTGTCACCACTTCTATTCAATATTGTTTTGGAGGTTCTGGCTAACAACATAAGACAGCTGATGGTGCCTGGCTATCAAAAGATATAGCATCTGGGGTCTTAAAAGCTTGAAGGAAAACAAGTGGCCATCTAGCTCAGAAGCAACAAAGACCACATGGAAGAAGCACACCAGCCTGTGTGATCACGGGGTGCTGAAGGGATCAGTTATCAGGCATCAAAGAACAAGGAATCGTATTGTTGTGTGCTCACCTCCATGATACGATTGCTGGTTGTTGATTTAGGCTGTCATCAAGTCAGACTTCAAATTATGGTAACTCATTTTCAATGGGATTAACACCTTTATGATAAATATGGTTTTCAGTGGCTTATTTTCTAATTAGATAATCCAGTCTTTCTTCCTCTATGTTCTAATGGTTCCCAGATGACTTTAAAATATACATGACACAGGGCTTTTACAGACATTACAAAGTGTCTGATTCAGGGTCTGGGATTTCTACTACTTCTTAGCTGTGTGAACTGAGGATAGCTGCTTATTCTCTCTAAATCTCAGTTTCTTTATATACAAAATAAGAATAATGGAATATGCCTGCTCATATTGTGAAGATTGACACAATTTATGTGAATTCATTATTATATAGTAGGTACTCCAAAATATGAATAATTATTACAAATTAAGTGGCTTTGACCAAAATTTCTTTACCTGAAACTTTGGTTTTCTCACCGTTAAGACCAGGGTCTCTTCAACAAGCTAATATATTTCTGGATCCTGGCACTGTCTACCATATGTTAATCAGAAGGTTAAAGGCAGATAAAAGAACAAAACAAAAAATACCTATCTTGGAACAGGTTTTGAGCTCACACTAAATTCTAGCTCGAATTTAAGAACAATTAGTTCTTACATCATGACCCTGCTCAGTACTCGACCACAGGAAGAGAACACAGAAGATATGAGTGCTATAGCAAAATGCTGTGAAAAAAATTAGATGGTGCCCAGGTGTCAGATAAAATAATGGCTGCGGTCTTAAAGCCTTGTTTCCAAACAAACAGCCATCTAAGTGAGATGTCTACTAAGTCCACAAGAAGAAGCACATCATCATCAGTCACCAAAGGATTGTAAATCATATCATCCAAAGCCGGAGGAGGAAACAGTATCAGAGCTGAAATTGTGAGAATTCGGTTTGCAGAAGGCTATGGATGACAGTGGGATCCTCAGGCACATTGATGGGGTCTGCATAGGAAATAAGACTCTAGTGATTTCTCTCTATCCACGATAGAAGGGTAGGAAGAAAGTGGTCACCAAACAGAGTGCTTTTGAAAGGTGAGTATAGAAGATCAAAATGATAAACCTGACTTGAATTTTGTCAGATACTTCCACCCTATGTGCATGTTAGGCCTCATTTATTTTTCAACATTTTCTGTATTTTTGTGTGTGTTTTGTTTGTTCATATTGGGGTTTATCCAAGATGTGCTTTGTCATTGGGGGTGACCCTCTTGAGTTTTTATTACGGTATGTTTTTTTTTCTGGGTTTCAGTGGTTTATGAGTTTATGTGGTTTCAGTATCTGGAACTCAGGATTCATGTGCCTATAGGGAGAGCAAGTAGAATAAAGACTTCTGGGGGGTACAGTTGGAGGGTGGAGTGAATCAGAGCTAAGGCTAAAGATTTCAAGAAGGAAAATAGTGTTTTGAAACTAATTTTGGTAAAAATTGTACAATACTACTTGATGTGCTTCAACTATGGAATGACATGATATCTGAATTAACTCTCAATAAAATGGGTTTTAAAAAAAAGAGGTTAGAAGACATACAGATTCACAAAACAGAATTGGTGGACATTAAACTTGAAATAGCATATGATCAAGAATTTGTGATATTGAAGGAAAAAGTCAACGCTGCATTGAAGGCATTAGTGAAATAGAAAGCTCCAGAAATTACAAGAATATCAATTGAGAGGTCTCAAATAACTGATGCAGCAATCAGTTATCTTTGCCAGGATATTTGGAAAAGTTACTTACCTGGCCAACAAACTGTAAAATGTCCATATTTCTGCCCATTCTAAAGAAAATTTACATAACAAAATGCATAAAGTACCAAATATCATTATTTGTACACACACGTAAAATGTTGATAAAGATACTTTAGAAGTTGCAACAGTACATTGACAAGGAACTACCTCATTCTTTTCAGTTTTCTAACTCTAGGCCTTTGTACATTTCATTATAATATTTTTTGTCTTCTTTAGCTACCCTTTGAAAATTTCTGTTCAGCTCTTTGAGTTCATCATTTCTTACATGTGTTTTAGTTACTCTATGATTAAGAACATGTTTCAGAGCTTCTTCTTCCATCCACTCTTTTCTTTCTTCCTTAATGACATTTTGCTTTCTTTGTGGATGATGTTCTTGATGTTATCCCACATCTCATCAAATCTGCCTTTAGGGTTTTTTCATGTGTCAAATCTCTTCTATAGATGGTTTTGAAATTTGGGTGGGATATAATCAATGTTGTATGTGAAGTGTTGAAAGGCAAGGGTGTTACTTTGAGAACTAAGGTACACCTGACCCAAGCCATAACGTTTTCAATGGCCTCATATGAATGTGAAAGTTGGACATTGATTATCAAAGAAAAATTGATGCATTTGAACTATGGTGTTGCTAAAGAATATTGAAAGTTCTTTTGGACTGCCAAAGGAACAAACACATCTGTCTTAGAAGTACAGCCAGAAGGCTCCTTAAAGGCAAAAATGGCCAGACTAAGGTACTTTGGATATTGTGTTAGACAGGGTTCTCTAGGGAAACAAAACCAGGACACTTATGATTTTTTATATATATAATATTTATACCCATATGTATTTGGATAGATATATACAGCATGAAGGAATATAACAGCTAATTAGTCCACACAGCAGTACAGAGGGCTCAGTTCAACTCACTTCCATGGAACAGTTAATATACTGGAAGTCTTTCAACTCATGTGGACTGCTGGAACCAAGGTCAAGGGAGCAGACAGCTGGGTCTTCCTGAGAGCAGTGCAGGCACTCCAGCCACAGGCAGCAAACAACAGGGCAGGTTACCAACAGTAAGCCAGATGACAGGATGTGACAGTCCCAAGCTCAAGTGATGTATACACCAGCAGTGTGGTGAAGCAGGTCTCAAAGGAACCTCAAGCTTCAGCAACATGTTCCACAGGTTGGGTGTCCCACGGGTAGTGTAGTTCTCAAGTTATGGCAGATTGCACATTGGTCCGATCACAAGTCTGCAGGAGAGAGACAGGTGGGGCTTGCCAAGCCATTTACCTCTTTGGCCTCCAATCAAACTGCTACCTTATTAATCCCACATGTTCCTATTGGCCAGGTTGGCACAATAAACCTACCTATCATGGATACCTTATCAAGGAAACAATTCCTGGAAAAGAATAATATGTTTGGTAAAGTAGAGAGATTGTGAAAAAGAGAAAGGCCCTCAAAGATATGGATGGATACTGTGGTTGCACCAATGGTCTAACACACACCAACAATTGTGAGGATGGTGCAGGATCAGGCAGTGTTTTGTTCTGTTGTACATAGGGTCACTGTGAGTGAGAATTGATTCAATGGCACACAACAACAACAGCAACAACAGTGAAATGGCTTTCAGAAATTAGACCTCAGTTGAAAACATGGCAACTATAGAAAAAAAAAAGAATTTATCTATGTTAACTGGACTTTCAGTTCTCCTGCAGGAACCAATTAGGTTTATATTAATATATAATTATTTACCTCTTTTTTTAATCTTTCTTGTTAGAAATCCTGTATAAAGTCACTACGAGTTGCATGGCAATAGGTTGGTTTCTTGTTTACCCCAAAGACTTTCAGGAAAAAAAAAGGTCTTTGTTAAAATACAAAGTCCTAAAATGGACTTTCCCCCCTCTTTTTCCTTTACTCTGCTCCCATCACCCCAAACACCAAAGAAAATAAAAATATAGCCATTTTTTTGTTTCATTGAGTTAATTCTGACACATATACACCCTGTAGGACAGAATTACTGCCCTCATAGGATGTCCAAAACTAATCTTTATAAAAGCAGATTACTGTATCTTTTTACACAGTGTGCCTAGTGGGTCTGAGCAGCTGACCTTTTGGTTAGCAATCCAGTGCTTAACCGTTGAGCCATCAGGACTAAATAAAATTCCTTACTGATATTTAGAATGCAATAATATTCCTTGAGATAGACTAGAATATCTTAATATATGATGTGATATTACATGTAATAAATAGCAATGCTATGTGCTATTATAAACCCTTTCCTGGATAGCACTTTGGGTTCTCCAATTATGTCTTTTACCTTCTTTTAAACCTCTCTGCTAGAACCAGCCATGAGAATAGATTTAAAATTTTCTATTAAACATTTATATTTTGGTTTGCTTTAGGTTTATTATTGCAACTGTACACAAATGTACATACTTTAAAATTCAGCTACTTTGTTTAATGTATTTTGTCTGACAGCTCAGAAATGTAACTGTAACATTGTTTCTAATGGATAAATGACCTTTTTGAATGTATGGTGCTTACAAATAAGGGAGCTACATAAATAGGACTTTCACTAGCTGTTACATAGGATACCTTAGATGAGAAATTATATGCCAGATGTTTTTTTCTAAGAGAGATTTTGATTTGCTTCCCAGCATTGTTGCTATTATTCTCAATTTTAATTTCAATTTATTTAATTTTTGCCCATTGTAATGATTCCTAGAGCTCTAGAGTTAAGGAAAACACAAAATATAGATCTCTTTGCTCCAGAATCATAAGAGTTTTAAAATACAAAGATCTTTTCTGTTTATCATTTAAGTTCAATATTTTGCAACAATATAATATCATTTCTTGCTGAATTAAGAAAATGATTTTTACCTACTTTCCAAGATAAAATAAACTGTTAAATAAAAATAACCAGCATCAAAATTTCAGGTTTTCATTTGAAAATCACCAATATTATTTTGGACTTGGTACTAGAGCCCTGGTGGTACAGGGGTTAAAGCACTTGGCTGCTAACCAAAAGAAAGTTCTTTTGAAACCACCAGCAACTTCACAGGAAAAAGATGTGGCAGACTGCTTTTGTGTCGATTTCTAGCCTTGAATTACCTTTGAGGCAACTCTACTATGTTCCGTAGGGTTGCTATGAGTTGGTTTAATTCTATGAAAGATAGTATGAATTACTTTACTTCAATTAAATTTTGTTCTATTTAGTTCTGCTTAAGCACATTATCACTGATACTCTTACATGGGAATGATTTATACTGTCCATCTTAAAGAACAAAACTGAAGAGGGTCTGAGCCAAACCCAGAATGAGATAAATGTGTGCATTAGGCAGCATTTTCTAAAACATTAAACCAGTAATGCGTATATTTATGTACATGAAAATAAATTTCTATCAAGAAGTGGCTCCTGCGGTTGTTGAAACAGGTTAAATCCAATCTGGTTGAAGTCTGTGGATCAGACGGTAAGTTGGAGGCTTTTCATGACTCCTGTCGCTGCAGTGACTGAGGAACCAGGAAGATGAAGCAGGAAGACCACAGGTTTATGGATGTGGAGTCTAATGAATTCAAGTTTGCCAGTTCTGCTGATAACTCCTGGAACCAGCAGGTCAACTAACCAGATGCTGGATCCAGATTCAGCTGAAATGACAAGCTTTCCCTCAGAGTCTTCTTTAAAAGGAGCAGACCATAACCCTGTTTGTTGTTGTTGTTGTTGTTGTTGTTTTCCCAAAGCCTCAAGGCTGTGACCCGATCAAGGGGAGTTCACTCCACCACAAGTTCTGGCTGCTCACAGAGCTGATTATGCTGTTTGACCTCTTCTCAGAGTTGAATACTTTGTGTTCCATCATATCACACTGCGAAACTCCTCAGAACCATGGCCCAGCAAAGTTGACACAATACCTAACTATCACAATGTGTAAATCTGGAACAGAAATTAGCTATCTCAGTCAAGTGATCTGAATGTTTATCGCTTTCCAATTCACACAGCAATGAAGACAGACAATCCAATTGTGTAAAAGTAGTATAAAATCTCGAAATGATGACATTTTCTTCAATATCTAGATGTGCTGACACACAAAACGGGTTTTTTTCCCTCTGTCTCACTGAAACAGGAAACAGGCTTACCTTCTTTGCCTTCAGCCACTTCCCTCAAAATAAGCAGAAGGAGTCAAACATCCTTTTTTGTGTGCAATTTCTGTGTTTAATCGTAGTCAATCATAAACAATAGCAGAAACTTGCTTTGTAAGGTTTTTCATCTCTTACCAGCAGCTAACTGTAACTTTCATGGTTAATTTTATTACTGGCACTGAGGCATCACCCTGGTGATAAAACAGCTTCCAAATACATTCACATTTAATAACTGAATGGGGAATTCTCTATTCTGTGGTAAATATTGCTTTTTCTAAAGATTTAGGGTTGTTTGAATTTTAAAGCACTAACAACACTGATGGGCAATGGGCAGTTTCATAGTTTTGTTACTTTAGTTTCCTGAAACAGATCAAACTGGATTTCCTTGGCTTAACAGCGATCCATGGTAATATGATCTGGAAGTTTTACCAGACCACAAAGTTGTCAGGAGCCAAAAATGTTTTGTGGTTGTCAAAAAGCAAATGGGTTTTGGACTGAAGTAATAGAGCAAGCACACAAACCACAAGAGACTATATGCGGTTGTACTTGTGGATGATCAGATTGTGGGAGTGTTAGGTCTGGTGGCAGGGCCCCATTTTAAGACAGTCCTAGGTGAACTGAAATGTCATTAAAGGGTTTTGTAGGATCTAGAATGCATAAAGTGATAGGAAGAATTTCTTCAGGGATGTAATTTGTAGTCCACAAACCTGAAATCCCTGAGATATAGGAAAGAAAACGTCTGTATTCTTTCAAAACTGTGCTTTGCTTGGTTAATGAGTTGTTTTTTGTTAAAGGCTACAAATGTCATTTCATATGCTGCTTCCTTTAAGCAGTAAGAGCTGCCATGCTCAGTATTGTGATCTCCTTGACAGGTACGAACATTTGATTCATTCAGTATTACTATCATGCAATATTTTGGTAATGCCATAGAAACCTTTCTCAAGGCCCATTTTTGTGTGTAGTAGCTTCTTTTTATTCAAATATAAATGAATAGGTATTTGTATTCAATGCCATAAAACTCCATTATTTACATAAGTTCCATGAATATTCTATGTCCACAAGCATGACTCAACCCTGAATGATTAGAGTAGAAATGTCCCAACACTGACCAAATTATAAACATGTAATATTTTCCTGCCTTATAATCTATTGATTAACACACTGAGCGGATGATAACTAAATGACTGCAGATTTGAGTCCACACACAGGTGCCATGGAAGAAAGTCCCCAAGATCTGGACTCTTCTAGAAAGAGATGGAAAATCCTAGAGTTGAACTGTGTTCTATTCTAACACATATAGGGCCACTCTGATTTGTTATTGGCTGAACATCATTTGAGAAACTTATGTGGTTTTGGTTTACTATACTGTTTTCTGTATTTATGTACATTTATGATATTTCATGAGATATGCAAATTTTATACCTTATATCAGAGATGTGTCCTAGAAGTTTTAGTCAATTATACTTCATCTAGAAGTTTTATTATATTTATACAACAATATTTTATGGTAGTTTTGATTTTCATCTAACTATAATTTAACGTACTGTAGTAGTGACAAATAGAAACCCTGATGCCTCTGTCTGGTAAGCATTGGACTATTAACTGCAAATGGGCAATTCAACCCACCAATGGCTCTGAATGAGAACGGTGAGACTATCTGCTTCTTTAAGGTTTTATAACCTCTGGAGCCCTAGATAGGGTTGTTATGAGGAAGAATTGACTCAATGGTAGTAGGTATGTGTAATAACAAATAAAGGAGCCCTGGTGGCATTGTGCATTATGAGTTGGGCTGCTAACTGCAAGGCTGGTGGTTCAAACCCACTAGCTTCTTCAGGATAAATATGAGGCTATCTGCTTCCATAATGGTTTGTAGCTTTGAAAACCCAAGGGAGCAGTTCTATTTTGTTCTATTGGGTTGCTATGAGTCAGAACCAATTCTATGTAGTGGGGTTTTTAACAGTCCTGTTGGTGATGGACTGAAAACAGAAAGTTTCATGGTGCAAATCTAACAGGCATTCCATAGGGGAAAGGTGAGACTGTCTGCTCCTGTAAAGATTTACAGGCTCAGAAACTGCACATAGAGTTGTTATACAATCAAAATGTTCTTGATAGCTGGGGCTATCGTGACAAATAGTGACACGCAAAGTACTCAGAGTTGCTTCAATAATTTCTTAAAAGTATACTGCTGGAGCATATCAAGAACTATTTCTTTCAGATATTTCCAAGTTAGTATGGCTTCATTGGACAGTATAACAATTTCTACTATATTTGGCTCACTATTACTAGTACTTGGGGCATCACTTCTGATAAGAAGTTTAGAACAACCATCTCAGGAATTGGATGGTATTATTAGATGTACTACTAATGATTTGCTCCTTCTAAATTATAGTCAGAAAGTTATCTTTAAGTATGCTTTTAGTTAGTGGAAAAATATTCAGGGTTTATTAAATTAACTTCAGAAAGAAGAGATTGGCAAATATTTTAGATTATTCAAAACATCTAGTGGAACATCAAGCTAACATTTGCCTGGTTTACAAAGGAAGCACTAGGGAGCGCAGAATGGGATTTTGCACCTACTAATGAGGCTGAATGATATTTATTTTGATAAAAGTTTAATTAGTCTTCGTTGAAAGTTTGGAACAGGTGGGCAAAGATTGTGCATTCATTATTAGCCCAGTTCTTATGAAGTGGATTCTCTTGTCCTAAATTAGTCTTACTTGGAGAAACAGAAATATATATGTATAATTGTGCTACATTTGCCACTTAGGCTCCTGCAGCCCTACAAAATACTAACTATTGCTTAATCTTAGGAGTAAAGATAGAAGAAATTGCACTATATGACATAGTTAATCACCAACCCAAAAGCATTTAGCACAATATGGAAAATATATCTAGTATAAAGAAGAGAAATGACTTATGGATTTTATTAGCCTATATACATTAAATGAAATAACAACTGAATCAACACTTAACCTTAGGAACACAAATATGGCATTTTTTACTACTGCTAGAATTTAAAAACATATTTCTAGAAGCAATGTTCAAATATATATATATTCACTCATATACTGCATCCACAATTATTGATAATGGTCATTTTTTATGCCATACTTTACAGGCCACTATACTGTAATTAATATTTTAACTAACTATGCTTTGGAATGGCTCATCTAATTGTGATGGCATTACTTATAGTTATTGGATACATCCTGAAGCTGAGGAACTAATCACTAGAGTACTTATGCAAAAACTGGTTAGATAGCTACAAAGTGGCTCTAAAAGACTCTTGCTGTAAAATCCACAGAAAATTGTTTATTAGGCTGCCTCATTCGTAAATAAAAAATAAGAAATGTAATTATCATAAATATCAGAATTAGAGTTTTCATAGAAGAGCTACATCAGAATACTGCTTAATTGGTGCAATAAGCCAAAAGTACTGGAGTTTGTTGTATGATTGAAATAGCTAACATTGCCAACTTAAAATAAACCTCATACATCTGCCACCAGTATTAGAACTTGGCTGCCATGGGAATGACTGACTAAAATTTTATATGGCACCCAGTTTGTGATTTGGTAGCTACAATGCTTCTTAGGGTGACTTTTACTTTCATTTTATTATTTCCATTATAAACTGATTTTATAATAACCTTTAGAATCTTGAGAGTCAAATGTATACAGCACAACATAGGAAAAAACACAGAAACTGAGATAAGGCCATTCTAGGTTTTTATCTCAGTGCTGCAACTTACTATGTAAAAATTTTTAATATCCTTCAGAAAAAGATTTAAAATTTGTGAAATAGGGAGAATAATATCTATCTTATTGGGATGAAATAGCATCAGATTCAGCTCAATACATAAAAGAAAATTATGTGGTGTTTAGAAATATTTGGTTTGAAATCCAAAAGTCTATCTTTGATCCTAGCTCTACTATTATTTTCCTTCTCTGGTCCTCAATGTATTTATCTGTAGAATATGAATTAAAAACTTTATCTGATAAAACATATTTAAGATTAGAATAAATAATACAATTAAGCACTGGGCAGTTTCTGGTACATAATGAGTGCTCAATAAATAGCAGTTATCATTAATATCAACATTTCCACAGTTACTAAGTACTAATAATACACTAGATAATATAGTTGTAGCTATAAAAATTATTATGTAGTTTTTTCAAAGTATTGGGACTCAGTGATGATAGTGACAAGGCAGGATATGTGCTCACATTGAGCTCACATTCTAGCTCAAGGATATAGAAAGCAATATTTACATGAAATCAAATTTCAGATTCTGGTGGTTATTTCTTTCATAGATTTATAAGGCTGGGTAATATGCTAATATGTAAATGCACTTCCTTTGATATAGTGATTAATGAGGTGCTCTATGGAGAGGTAAGGTTCAGAGAAAACATGTAAGGTCTGGGCAGAACTGGAAAGGTCTTTTTAAAATTTGCCTTTGTTTAGTTTTGTTTTATTCTATTCTCTCAAAGAAGTAGGGGAAAAATGAATCTAATCAATAACAAATTTAAAAATTCTATTTTTAGATTTGAGAAAGTTCAACAATGGATTCACATGAATCATATTTTGAAGTCTGTGACTAGGAGTACCTCTTCATTCTTTATTCACAGTGGTCTGACAAGATCCCTACTCTGATTATCAAATTAGTAAATGATGATTATACTTTGGTTCATTATATCTTTCAATTGGTTGCAATGGGAATAATTTTGAGTTTAGTATATTACTGCTTTCGCACACTTTGAAAGATAAATGGAAACCTATAGCTCCCTTTCTGCTCTGCCCCTTTGAGACATGTGCCTTTTTAAAGTTCTTTCTCTTTACACTCTAATGTGAGCTCCACCTGAGAATTAATGGATTAAAGGTATTCATCTATATTATAATTTTAGATATTGTGATAGTTAAGGTTTATTGTGCCAACCTGGCCAATGAACACATGTGAGATTAATTGAAGGATGGAGAGGTAAATGGCTCGGTGTGCCTTGTCTTTTGGTCTCTTGGTCTCTGATGATCGGACAAGGGTGCAGCTGCCTTAGCTAGTTCCCTGCTTCAGCTGGCAAGGCTCACTTCCTTGGCCCTACCCTGATGCAGCATGGGTGTGCTGAGATGCTTACAGGCTCACTGATTCGACTTTCCTCCTGCATTTGGTGTCATTACGCGTGTTTTGTGAGTTTGAGGAGGTCTTTGTAGATCTATGTCAGACATATGGGCTAATGTTGCCTTTATGGGCTTGGACTGGACTGGGTTGGGATGCTTTCTTTTTTTTTTTT
>NW_022103913.1:1242696-1253462 GCF_000313985.2 Echinops telfairi | reverse complement strand
GGGGTTAACTGTTTTCCTCTTCTTGCAGGCCATGAGAGTGTTGTAGATTTTGGTAATGAGCCCTTTGTCTGATGTGTCATTACTAAAAATCCTCTCCCATTCAGTGGGTTGTCTTGTCACCCTCTTGGTGAAGTCTTTCGAGGTGCACAGGTGCTTTATTCTCTTAATGTACACTTACTCTTTATATAAAACTCTCCTATTAAATATAAGTGTCTATGAATTTTGTTTCTCTAGGTTACCTAGACTAACTCAGAAATCTTCACTCTTCTCTGCTTCCAATTTCAATGTTGGTTAGAATGAGAAAAGAAAATTTGTGTTTCTGAACGATCTACTTTTTTTTTTGAAAACAGGTTTTATTTATATTAAAAGTTTAAATATTACATTAAAAGTGAAGGGAAAAAATAACTAGTTGCCAGTTGCCAGATTGGGCAGCTGTTCCTAGTTAATTTGGAAATTCTACAGCTGGCAACATCAGTTTGAAATTTGTTCCTTTGTCAAAAAATTATCTTTGATAGATGATTGGGCTCACATTCTGGTGATCTTTGGACACCCCTTAGCTAGGATATGTCTACAGCAAAGACCTTGGTGGCACAGCCAGATGTCTTTTAACCTCATCAGAGAAAAGAAAGCCTCTCCTAAGGTGAGCTCCCTTGTAAAGTTGGGAGACACCAGGGTATCTTTTTTCAGTAGCAAAGGTTCCCTCTAATTATCTTCACTGAGGCCTTTTCAGATGATGGAAGCCATTTTCTTAGGGTAGGGTAGCTTTTTTCCAGTTAGCCATCTGAAAACTTGGGACTCTGAGCTTGACTGAAACATGATGTGACTGTTTTGTTTCAGACTGGGTACTGCCAAGTGCCTTCTGCTTGACCTCTGTTTCAATGAGATTTCAGGACTAGACAGCATGACTCTTTGCAGTTTAGTGCATGAAGGAATTATACTAGCTCAAATTAAAAGTCAACCCCAAATAGTTACAGTATACAAGACACCTTTATTAAACAAAAATATCAAAAGATGGAGCTACTGTTTCTTGACATATTCTGTATCTAGGTATATGCACATTTTCAAAAAGGTATATGTACTTCTGGGGGTGGTGCTTCTACCTCTCAAATCCTTCCCTGAAGAAATTCACTTTCTTTGATTTATACCATGTTAAAATGGCAGCTTTTGCATCCTTAAAGGATTCAAATAATGTTCTATTGTTCTCACAATAAATGTTTTGATACATTCCAT
Source organism: Echinops telfairi (assembly GCF_000313985.2). Lineage (NCBI taxonomy): Eukaryota > Metazoa > Chordata > Mammalia > Afrosoricida > Tenrecidae > Echinops > Echinops telfairi. The sequence goes on along the minus strand of NW_022103913.1, from coordinate 1,252,232 downwards.
AAAATCATCATCCTTACATTTGATCTTACTTAAAAGATTTATGGAAAGGTCACTTATTTGAGGTAGCTGGGGTTCCAAGCTGTGAAACCCATCAATCCAAAAGCGTGTTGACACAAAGACATTGGATTTAAAACTGAAACAGCAGGACCATGGGAAATTTCTCACTTCCATAGTTATTAATGGTAAAATCTACAACTGTCTACTGGAATCTTTTCAAAAATAAATAGAATGCTTGGAGAAATGACTATAGAAGATTAAAATGATGAACCTGACTTGAATGGCTAAAACTTTGTCAATTGATTCCCCCCTCTGATGCGCATAAGGCCTAAACTGGTTTTCAACATTTTCTGTATTTCTTTGTTCATATTGGAGTTTATCTCAGATGTGTTTTGTCATTGGGAGCGGCCCTATTGAATTATTGTTATATAATTTTTGTTTTTCAGTATATGAAACCCAGGATTGATGGAGTAGAGTAAGGTGGCACAGTGGTGGTGGTGGTGGGGGTAAAAGGGAGCTGCTGTCAAGGCGTTCAGGAAGGAAAATAATTTTTTGGAACTGATTGTGGTAGCCATTGTACAATACTGCTTGATGTGGTTGAACTACGGGATGATATAATATCTGTTAGCTCCCAATAAAATGGGTTCAAAAACAAAATGAAATAAATAAATAAATAGAATGAAAAAGTTATAAATAGCTTTCAAGAACTCATATTACCCTTTAGTTAGTTCCATACCATTTATTTGATTCATTAATTGAGTCAGACAGTTATTTAATTATTTTATAATTTAATAATGAATACTTATATATCCATATATACTATTCCTAAGACACTGAGAATTTAGCAGAAGGACTGGTGTATATCTGAAAAACACAAACTAATTAAAGCATAACATTTATACTGCCTTCTTTGCCAAAAAATTATTCTTCATGGCATGCATTCCTTTGCACCACTAGCTTCCAATTCAGGATTTGGCAGGAATGCCACTGATGACAGCAATTAAATACCTTCATTTTTCTTGAAAGAGAGATTGGGAAAAATTATGTGAAGCTTTTATGGTGAGAGCTAGGGAAATACCCCAATTGTAGAAAATATTAGTGTTTTGTCACTAAAAAGAATCACAAATACCTACTACCATTTATGTTACTTACACCTGAATGTTTCATCAGTAATAGAGCTTCCTTTAGGAACTGATACCTAAAAAGATTTCTGAGAGAGGAGAAACTGGACTCGGATTCTGAAACAATTTATCATAGGGAATGTTTACGACAGTCACTGGAATGTATACCTGTGGAAGGAAGGGAAGGAACAGGCTTCAGAAAAAGAAGTCAATCTGAAGTGCAGGCCTCAGCTGATCACATGAGGCACTCTACTCCTAAATCAGCCAATCAGATTTGTCCCTTACGGCTCACATCTTCTAGTCATTGGCTTTGTACCTTCTGAGAAGGGCTTGATCTTGGGAAAGGTGATTCTTTATAGCTGAGACAATTACTGAAGGGATTGGAAATTAAGGCTGCATGCAGATAGTACTTCCAGCATCTGAAACAAGTCCTTTTTTGAAGGGTAGTTTTCATAGGACACCATGTTCATCAAAGAAGTTATCATCAGTGAGGTAAAGAAAGAATCAAGTGGAAAGAGGAAGCCAGACCAAGGTGGCGCTACTTGGAAAGTTCTGAGGTGGGATGGCTATAAGAATATTCTTAGAGATGAAAGAAAATATAGCATAGTAAGAGTATAGATTGGAAAAGAGTGCATGACTATCATTGAGGCGAGAATGGTAACCGGGTAATGCCAGAGATGTAGGAGAGATACCATCTAAGGAAAAACTTTTATATTTGTGTGGGATAGCATTTTTGAAAATATAGTACCAACTAAAAAATTGTATTAATTCTTTAATTTTTTTTACTTCAAAGACATAATTGTCTGAAATGGAAAAAAATCAAGTCTATAATAATACTAAGATGAATAGATTATTACCTATTTGATACAGTTTCCCAGTTTAGAAAATGTAGTTTTATAAAAATAATAGCAGACTGACAATAGTGAGAAAGTATTTTAAAGTTTTGTTTCATCAGAGGATTGTGCTAATAAAGTGTGAGTAAATCAAATATATTTTTAAAATAACTACTTAGCAAATAATTCTGTTATTTGTTTTATCTATTTAGAAAACTGGTAAATTGGTAATAGAATATTTGATATCCATACCAATTTCAAAGAGCCAATTTGTAAAATTTTCCACCTGTACACTACTTGGGGCTATTTTAAGGAAGAATTTGTTTTTTGTACAGAAGAATATGCAGTATTGTCTTAAGTTGCAGCATTGAAAGAGCTAATTAGCTATCTTCATGCAGCATAGGTAGGTGGGTCAGCTAAGCCTCTTCAAAGGACAAAAAAAGTGTGCAAGAAAGATATGTTTATAGCTGCCACAGAGAGGGGAAGTTTTTTCTTTGGTTAGCTAACAGAAGCTAACAAACAGACTATTTTGCTTGTTAGACTGATTTTCTGTGCCCAAAGCAGAATACTAAGTGGTTATAAGTGTGGGAAAGGTCCAAATATTACATTTATAGGCAGATCATTTAATTGTTAAACACTGTAAACAATGATTCAGGTTAAAACCCCATGCTTAACATGGAAGCATCACACACCTAAAGTAATATCAAACTAAAAACCCAACTTCACTGCCATTGAGTAAATTCCAACTCATAGTGACATTATAGACATATAGATTTCCAGGCAATTGAAGTGTGGACAAAAAAGTCCAATATAAAGTAGTTTATTGTGATGGCATTTAACTTAGGCATATGACAGTAGATATTTATATTATTTTCTAAATCATTCTCAAATAATTTCTCTTGTTTATATAAATTTTATATGTGATAAACTAATTATTAAACTTATTCATGGCATTTTCATATATCAGATTAAAATGGATAATATAGTAAGTTGTCAGAATCAAATATGACAAATAATATAATATTTTAAATTCTTAAGATCCTATGGGTACTTTAAAAGTGAGGTTGGGTTTTTAGTTTGATGTTGCTTTAGGTGTGTGACAAAATTCTCAATGTACAAATAAGAAAATGCTTTGCATATGCCCCAAATGCAATAATAAAACTGGGTAATTTGTATTTTCCTATCTGCTGGACTTGAACAAAACAGTCAGCAGTATTCCAGAGGAAGATGTGAAAGCTCCAAAGTAGAAAGTGGGATGTTGGTACTATTATTCTTAGCTATATATCCACTTTCCATAAACTGAGAACCTGGAGTAATGCAATATACTCTCTCCCCTCCAAGGTGTGTGTGGGGTAGCTCGATGAATCTACTTTAAGTCAAGCTCAGTAAGAAAGTATTTAAGGCAACAACCTGGACTGTTCACTTTAGTCCTCTGAAGTTGATGAGTAGAGTAACTGGTGGGTTTAAACCACTGACCATATGATTAGCAGCTCAAATGTAACCAACTAGCAAGCATGAGTCCATATAGAGCTCTGTCGGAAGTCCCTTACCATCTCATTCTTTCTCAAATATTTCTCACCTTTTTTCTGTCTTATCTGGTAATTTGTGGCCCTTAATTCTTTTTATATTTAGATCTAGGCTGATAGATTAATAATTTAGTGTTACTTAATAGCTGAAAATATAACAGAATACAATATCTAAAAAACTAGGGCTATTTGGTGTATCAAATACAATTTTATTAATCGGAACCCCAAATTACCCCAGGAACAAGTCTAAAAACTAAGACAACAAGAAAAAAAAACTTCTTTTGGGGGAGAGGATAGTATATTTGAGGCAAAATTATGTCCCCTATCTTCTAATATGTAAAATTTAATTCCAGATGAACTACAAGTATAATGTGAAAGATAAAAGCAATTAAACTTAATAATGAAAGAATATTTTGATAACTTTGGATTTTTCATAATGGTTAAAAGTATGTTATTTAAAGTTAATCTTATGAAGTTGAAAACCTGACTACTTGGCATGTCACTAAGTACTGTTTCTCAGTGACCTCATCTAAAATATTGGGATTACAATAATACCTATATCCTAAGGTTTTTGTGAGAGTTTAAAGAACATACATGAAAAAGGGCTAATCATAATACCTGGTATATCATAGGCACCAATTTAATATTAAACACTAATCTATTATTTCATCTGCCCTTTCCATCCCCTCTTGGTAACCTCAAAAGTTTGTTCCCTTTGGCATGAAAGTCTTTCACTTTTTATCTCTTGTGTAATATAGAAGGTGATGTAAGTCACATCCCAGGGAAATTCCTCTTATATTGAATCAGGATTTTGACCTGGCTAGAGTATTTATTCTATCTTAATCTCTGACAATTGGCTGATGACATCAGGGCATATTATGAGGTGATTGCATCGGTATATAGCTGCCAAGTCACTAGAAATCATGGCCCAATCAAGTTTAGACATTTTTTTCTTTCTTTTTTTTTAATTAAATCAATTTATTGGGGCTCATACAATTCATCACAATACATAGATCAATTGTGTAAAGTACTTGTGTAAATCAATTGTGTAAAGACATATTTTAAAGGGATAAAACTTAATCCACGACACCACACATCTCATTTTCTCTTCCTATTTCTCAATTTACTTCTGTTGCTCCAGGTCAATTATATTCCAATTGCATGTTGGGTGACCACTTGAAAGTTATTAGGGTTTTTGAGACTTCCTTATTTTTTTAATACCCTTACATGGATTAAATTGACAACGTAAATATTTTCTCCATTTATCATGATGCTACCTATTGACCTAGTGATGAGGATTCTGGTCTCCTTGACATTGAATTGTAATCCATACTGAAGGCTACAATTCATAATCTTCATCAGCAAGTGCTTCAAGTCCTCCTCACTTTCAGCAAGCAAGAATGTGTCATCTACATATCACAGGTTGTTAATAAGCCTTCATCCAATGCTGAGATCCTGATGCTGCACTCCTCTTCATATAATCCAGCATCTCTGATTATTTGCTCCACATGCAAATTGAATAAAGTGAGATGATACAGCCATGTCACACCTTTTCTGATTTTAAGCCATGCAGTATCCCCTTGTTCTGGTTGCACAACTGCCTCTTGATGCAAGTCTCAAGAGAGCATAATGAAGTGTTCTGGAATTCTCATTCTTCTCAAGGTGTTCCATATTTTGTTATGATCCACACAGTTGAATGACTAGGTATAGTCAATAAAACACAATAAACATCTTTCTGGTATTCTCTACTTTCTGCCAAAAACCATATGACATCATCAATGATATCCCTTGTTTCCTGTTTGTTTGCTAACTCTAGGGCTATGCACATTTCATTATAATATTTTACTTTGTCTTCTTAAACTACCCTTTGAAATTTTCTGTGCTGGTAAAATAAAGGGGCAGCAAAAAAGAGGAAAATCCTTGACAAGATGGATTGACTCAGTGACTGCTATAATGGGCTCAAACATAACAATTGTGAGGATGGAGGATGGCAGAGGCTGGAATGATATTTTGTTGTGTTGTGCATCAGTTTGCTATGGGTCAGAACCTACTCCTGGAAGGCACCTAACAAAAACACAACAACACATGTCCTATTTGGTAAAGTGGAGGGGCAGTGGGAAAGAAGGCCTTCAATGGAAGGAATGACACAGTGCCTGCATTAACAGGATGGTTCTGGACCGTGCAGTATTTTTGTTCTGCTGTGCGGTTGCTATGGGTCAGAGTCCATGCAATAGCACCTAATAACAACAATATTCACGATTAGGTTATGTTTTTTATGTTCATGAGGCGTGATTAGGGTGGAATATAGTTAACCTGCTCAGATTACAGCCCTGATGCAATCAATGTAAAGGCTATTTTCCTACACTGTTACATCTATCGTGATTTATCTTAAGGATCAAAGGAGACAGAATTGAGCAGAGAGAGAGAGAGGGCTCACTAAGAAAGAAGACCAGCTTCTCAGCACTGAGAAGCTCCTAGAACTAGGGGATACCGATTGAAGATCAATGGGTGTCTCCAAGCAATGCAAGGTCCATGGATGTTGAAAGGAGACAAGGACTTTCCCCCAGAAGGGACAAAACAAAAAACACTTTCCCTGGAGCTGGAGCCCTGAACTCAGACTTCCAACCTCTTAAACTTTGTGAGAATACATTTCTGTTTGTTAAATGCATCCACTTACATGTCTGTTATAGCCAACACTTAAAGATCACTAAGACACCTCTGGACTGCATAGGGGGGGAAAAGGGATTTGGCATTGGACACAGCAACTTTCGCATTTATAACAGACCTCTTAACCTAAACCAGTAATCAAATTCACAAAAACTCAGGGTACCTAGTGAATGCCAGAGCAGAACCGTGTCACATTCGATTTTTAGTGACTGATGTTTGGGAAGTAAATAGAAAGGTCTGCTTCTGTTGCACCTCAAGTTATAGTTGAGCCATCAAACTTTGATTAGCAGCTGAGTGCTTTAAATCTGTATTACCTAGATACCTCGGGGTGGGGGTGGTGGTGGTAATTTTCAGACTTTTAAATGTATCAGAAGTATCTGAGGAACTTGTTAAAACACGGTTGGGTCCCAACCAGACATATGATTTAGTAGCTATGCCACGGGGCTTAAAAGTTTTCAGGTGGCATTGAGGTAGTCACAGGACCACAGTGAGAAGTGTTCTGCTTGGGCATAAGCATTTGCTTCATCTGAATGGGAGCATCTAGCATCACTGACAGGCTTTTCTCTCTTCAATAGCCTCATAACTAAATATTGTCTCAATCTCTCATTCCTCTTCATACTTATTTCTTATCCAGAAGGAAGACTAATTAGATAAAGAAGAAATCAAATGTGTTTCTAAAGGGGGTATGCAAGATTTGCATGTATATTTAGGTAATTTGAGCTTTTAACATTCTAAATATCTGAATTATATGTTTATGATGGATTTGTTTGTGAAATATTGTTGACATTTGGTGCCCTTGAACCAATTTTAACTCATAGCAAACCTATGGGTTATAACAGAATTGCCCAGTAGGACTTTTAGGTTGTAATCTTTACAGAAGCAGATTTCCAGGTTGTTTTCCTGCATGAGTGGCTTGTGACTTAGAATAACTGATGCTTCACTAAGCAGGTGAGTGCTTTGGATCCTGCAACTACATTTTGAATATGACTACATGGATTACCGTTAGTTTGTATTGCCTAATACTTCTGTGTGTTTAATGGTTAATTTCTGTACAATTGAGATTTTTTTCAAAAAGGATTGTAAGATTGTATTCACAAGTAAGCTTAGCTTAAAATTTTCTTTCTTGGTAGGTCATACTAATCTAAATCCTAAGACAGAGGGCTCACAGGGAGTATATTATGATTCTCTAGTACAAGGTTAAGAACTGTCTGTTTCTTAAGATGTTAGTGGAATTCACTTGTCAAATCATCTCCAGTTACTGTGTTTTAAAAGGATAGTTATAGGTTGTTTGCCTTTTTTCTTGGCTTGAATCTGGCACACATATTTGTATTTCTAAAAGTGAATTTTGTAGAAGTATAATACAAACTTAGTAAAATTTAATGTGGGGTAGAAAGGGGGAACCGATTACAAGAATCTACGTATAGTCTCCTCCCTGGGGGATGGACAGCAGAGAAGAGGGAGGGGGGAGATGTCGGACAGTGTAACTTATGACAAAACAATAATAATTTATGAATTATGAAGGGTCCATGGGTCAGGGGGGAGTGGGGAGGAAAGGGGAAAATGAGCAGCTGATATTAAGGGCTCAAGTAGAAGGCAAATGTTTTGAGAATGATGAGGGCAGCAAATGTACATATGTGCTTGACACAATGGATGTATGTATGGATTGTGATAACAATTGTACAAGCCCCCAATAAAATAATTTTTTTAAAAGTCATAACAGTCGAACTCAACAAATTGATAAACAACTAATAAAGTTATGTGGTCACCACAGATGAAGAAGTAGAACTGAAACAGCACTCCACATCCACGCCTATCTGCTCTTTGTATGTGCCCCCATTACACTGACTTCTACTACTGTAAATGATAAGAAAAAAAGGCTGCTAAGTACAGTCTCTAATAAAGTGAGATTCATTTATCTGCCTGGCAAGATAGAGCAACATATTTCAAATACAAGCTCAGAAAGTCTCTTTGTGAAGTTTTTGAAAGGGTTTGATTAAGATTGAAAAAGAGATGTATCTCAAACAAGATAATCTTCTGAGTTCTGGTCCTGTTTGGATTATAAACTGGAATATGAGCGTTTGGTTTGTGTGAGTGACCAAATTTAATTTCCAGTTACCTGGACACCTAATTTCAAACAAATTCAGGTTGGGATGTGTAAAATTCTAGACGACATAAGTTGTTCAAGATATACATTTGTGTGTGAGTACCCAAAGTTTGACCAAATTTTCCTTTTCATATACAATAGATTAGTTTTAGACTACATATAAATGACATCACAAAAACTTATTTTCCTCAGTATTACATTTATAGGACTCCTCATATTAGTGCTTGAACACTAAATTCATTCTTACTGGTGTATAGTGTTCCCTCATAGGACTATATTTTCTTTTATTCATCCATTTTATTGCTAATGGGTATTTTGATAGTTTCAGTGATTGATTCCTACAAAGAGTTTGCAAATAAACTTCTGGTATATTTACACACACGCACACACACATCCAAATTCTATTGGGTATATGTGAAGAAATAGAATCGCTGAATCATAGGGAAGGCATGTATTGTAATGGTTATGGCTAACTAATTTTTTATTGCAGTCGAACAATTATTTTCTTACCAGCAGTTCATTAGCTCCAGTTGCTTCATATCCTTTGAGACATTTATTTTTTCAATTCTTTTAATTTAACCATCTCCTTGAAGAGATGGTCTTATTAAGGAACTTACTTGACTTTAGGACTAGTGTAATTGAGCAATATTATTTAGGGCTAGTTTAAGTGAGCATTATTATGTACTTATTTACAATTCAGTTATCCTATTTTGTGAAGCACAGGTTCAAGTATTTCACTAATTTTTATTTAGTGATGGGTGCCTTCTCCTCCTATCATAAAATTGCAGGAATATACTATGCAATATATTCACACACACACTTAATACATGGACATATATACATATATATATTCTGAATTTGAGATATTTATATCTAAGTTTAGTTATATTTATACAAATAACTTTTATTCAGAGACCTGCCTTTCATTCTTATTTTCTGTAGCTTAAATTTTTTGTAATTATGCCCTTTGTTAAAATAGAAATTCATGAAGAGTATATATATGTATATTTTTAAGTAATTTATTGATTTTATTGATTCTGAGTCAACTCAGGAATATTCTTTCTCTATGTTTTGCTTTAAAATACTATACTAATAAGTGATCATTTTTACTGACTATTTTGGTGCCAAGGTACTTTTATTATGATTTAATACTTTACTTAATAGTTATATTTCTTTCTCTGTTATTTTCTTAATAAGTTTATATCTTTAATAAATTTCTCTAATTCTAGCATCTTGGTGCAACATTTCATTTCTAAATTTTTTTTTTTTTTTTATCAATTTATTGGGG
>NW_022103913.1:1214148-1241265 GCF_000313985.2 Echinops telfairi | reverse complement strand
GGTTGACCAACCCTCCTCCCTTCCCCTCTACCTCTTACACTCCCATGTCCCTCCGGGGCCATTGGTCCCTTTATTTTCTTCTCATATATATTTTTTTTGTTTTATCAAGAATATGGAAGACCTTCTGTTCTTTATTTGGGTATTATGCTTGTATGAATCTAATAGTATTACACAGACATTTTCTGGGGAATAAGCTGTAGATAAAGAAGATAGCAAATATTGTACAATGCTATTAGATTTTTATATATATTTTATAATTCAACTATTCTTTTATGTTTTTAATCAGCCTTTCCACCTCATAGATTTTACGTGTGGACCTGAGAAAATGCTAATGCTGATAAAAGTTATGTTGTGTGAAACTATCACTTAAAAAGTAGGTAAATAAATGACATTTTGGATACTATACTTAAAGCCTAAATTATTAGCAATATAAAGAAGAAACTGCTTATATTTATAAATGTTATCAATTACTCACTGCCATTGAGTCAATTCTGACTCATAGCAACCCTACAGGACAGGGCAGAAGAACCATCCCTGTGAGTTTCCTTAGGAGTTTCTCCTGAGGCATGACTGGTGGATTTGAACTGCTGAACTTGTGGCTAGCCACCCAACATGTAACCCACTACACCACCATTTCTACTTGTAATTACTATGGAAGATTTGATATGAGGAAATTCTTAATTATTATGAGGAGCTCTGCTGGCATAATGGTTCCAGGTAGGTCTGCTAACCACAAGGTCAGCATTTCGAAACTGCCAGCCATTCCATGGGAGAAAAACTAGGCTTTCCACTTTGGAAAAAGAATTATAGCCTCAAAAGCTAACAGGGGCAGTTCTATCTGTTCTATAGAGCTGCTATGAGTCAGAATTGACTTGATGGCAATGAAAGTTAATGAGAGAGTTAGATGATGTGGGATCACAAAATTCTTAAATACAGAAAATGGATTATTCATTAAGTAGAACCAGATTAGTGTAGCGTGATCCAGAAGGAACAGGTCAGGAGTAGGAGTGCTATCCACATGCATGCCAGTAGATCTTCCCCCAAAACCATGGCGGGCACTATGGATTGACAATAGCATTATTTCCCTGCTGATACCATGCTTGCCTTAATAATCCACCTCAGCTCCATACTCAGTACAGCAGTTTACAATCTATGCATATATATGATAATCGGGCCCATGAGAAGTAATCCTTTACTTTTTGGGACTAATTGTTTCACCAGTCATTTAGAGAGGAGAATTGAAAATGTATAATGTATATGTAGTTTGAATGTGTACTGCTTCTGAGCAAACTATGTATTATTCTCATCTACTGAACAGATTCAGTTACTGACAATCAATCTCTATCTTATTAAAGCCTTGTGTTAAAGACCCTCTTCATGAATTATTAGATGTGATGTCTGGATCAAGAGGAGCCTTAGAGTTGGGTAAATACTTTTTTTCCCCCCAAAGTGATAGACATTATCTGTAAACCCTTTCAGTATTCTGTCTTATTAAAACTTATTTCTTGTCTGCTGTACAAATTTGTGCATTCATTCTTTTGCATTTATATTATTATTTTTTGTTTCAGAATGACTTATTTTGTAATTTCTTATGCTGTAACTATGTTTTAGATCATTCCTTAAATTCCCCATATATGTGTTTGGCATGTACGTGTGCATCTAAAATTAGCCTCAAGTATCACAAGGGCAGTCAGTCATGATATGGGTGATGCTAGATATAAGGGCCTCAGGCAGGAGGTGATTTGGAACTGTCTATAGGCATCCTACCTCTTTCATAGTTGAGTTAGCATGATTAAATGGGGCGAGATCTGGAGATGTGAGTAGAACCACCAATGAGGGCCATGTGGTCATACACCTTAGGAAAAGTATTCTCAATCATGATGGGGCATAGGGATGGATTACACAACCCCTAATTCTGCTGCAAACTCCATCCTGAGATTTTCACTATATTTGTCTTGGATAAAGCTCTAACAAAGATATACTTTACAATATTAGTGGACATTTAATATGCATCTATATATGAAAACTATTTTCTTAAAGGTAAAAATTTTAGATGAAGGGGTAGGTAGGTAATTGATGCCAATCAGATATTGTTTCCAAAAATAGGCTCAGGGTTAGTCAATGAGGAACAAAAGAATCTTCTTTGAACTAAAGTGAGCTAGAGCTTCAGAGTGAACTTGCTTCAAACAGCCCTTTATCAGGTGAGCTCGATTCTTCTACTGTGGCCAGGTCCCCAGGGCCACTCCAGATTATGGCCCAGATGTATTTTCAAGCCAAGGGTCATTCTTGGGCTATCTTTTGGTATGGTATTTTGAAGTGCACTGAAATTCCCAGAGTTTTCCTTGTTGGTGATATAGTCGCCTTCAATGACTCTCAGGTGTTTTTCATAATTCTATTTATCTCTTTTAAACTTACAAGAAATTCTGAAATGAAACAGCATATGTATGGCAACTGTATTCAAAGAAATATACAGAGATAGAATGAGTACGTTTAAACAGCTATGTTTAAACAATAAACAACAAATAATCATGAATATAAAACAAAAAAAATCAATGAACATGTTAAAATGTGAATTGATTCATTGAATGTTTTCCTTATATGAGAAATGTATATATAGCAAAATATCTATATAGTTTGTTTATGCAGATTGATTACTAAATATTTTATTAAATACTGCTATGTGTGGCTTACCAAAGTAATTCAATTTATTCCTGCCCTTGGAAAATTATAAAACAAAACTTTTTCAATGTAATAATTTTGTTAAGATTTCAAAGTTAGGGTATAGGACTGAATATAAGCATCAATAGTACACCTTGTTTGCACATCATAGTAAATGTCTGCTGTAGACAAAAACTGAAGTTCTATACATCATAATGACGTTGAAAGGAAATAAGGAATTTGTCAGGAAATGTCAGATTATTCAGTCATATTCCAATTGATTATTGAATTTGGAGGATTTCTGGATATTGTTGATCTAAGGAAGATGAGTTAAAACTAATCTATAATTTATCAGTTCCCCTGAAAAACTAATAAAAGCACATTTACACCAGCAAAATATACATTTTTCTGTGTGTAATTAAGAAAAAAGATCAATAATTAGATATTCTGATCAAGTACCTCTCCTGATAATAAGAGTTTACCTTTGATTTCTTGCTAAATAAAACTAGATAATTAATTTAATTTTCAGAACTTCATCTTATGATCTCAAAGTGCACAATAAATCTTAATTATCGATAATCAAAAACATATATTTGAGACTATATCAGTAGTAATAAAAGGATTTTTGGTAAGTAGATGGTTTTTAAGTTCAACATTAGTGTTTCCTTTATACTCTATTACCAAGAGTTAAATTACATAGTTATATAGCAGTATTCTATTTTAACCAGGAAGCTTTTTATAATGTATGATTTGCACATAATTGTCTGTTCATAATATTAGGGGCAGCGTCTGCATAGACAAATATCAGAGAGTATATTAAAGTAAAAACAAATTAGTAAGGGACTGATTTTAATTGTTTCTTATAAGCAATGTCTTAGACTGGAATGTGTGCCTTTGAGAAAGAAATGATTTTAATGTATTTTTTTTACATTTGTTACAGACAGCTAAACCTCATGACAAGGGAATTATATCTTATAAAGAGCACATCTCCCATGTCTTAATGAGCAGGGATATTAGTGCTACCACTCTTGTCTCAGATAAATGAATTCTAAATGGTGACATCTTTGACTCGTGTTTATCTTTGCTCATTTCCTTTCTCCCTTTTACTATGAAATTTCTGCACAATATGTGTGTCAAATTGGGTTCTCTAGAGAAGCAAAACCAGTGGTGCTTTTATGTGCATGTATATAGAAAGAAATTTATATCAAAAATGGTTTACACAGTAGTTCAATTAGTATCTGTCGTTCAGATGTAAACTTTTCTTGGTGCTTCTCTTGCTATGGAAGCTGATGAACAGGAAGGAGAGTGTGGAAGCAGCAGCCCTACAGGTTAGTGGATGCAGCATTCAATGAATCCTAGGCCATCAGTCTACTAATAGCTCCTGGTTTCAGCAGGCAAGCAAAAGATCGACAAACCAGATGCAAATCCAGCCAAATCTAACAGAAGGCAAAAGGGTAAGAGTACTCTTATTTAAAAAGTCATACCTGCAAGGAGGTGTCATCATGCTTCAAAATGATGATATGTTAGGCTTCATCCCTACCTTCACCCATGAGTGTCCAGTTGACATAAACTGTAAACATCACAGTATATTTTATTTTCGAATGTATGGTTTCTTGCATAAAACTTGCCTGCTGAGAAACCATTAAAATTTAAGTTAAACTCATATGTTATTAGATAAGAGTAGTATTGCTAAGGAAAATCACATTAAAAAAAGTATCATAAAACCTATGGTATCAATTTGGAAGTTGGGGGTGCTAGAAATAGAAGTACTAGAAATGGTGCACATGGGAGAGAGGGCGTAAACAATTCTAGGCCATCAAAACCTAATTATATTTCCTACAGTAATTTCAATAACAAAGGTCTTTTAAAAATGGCTATTTGAGTATTTTGTCAAAGTAAAAAATATTAGACAGATTTAACAAAACTGAAAATAATTTATAAAGCAGCTCTTGGAAAATTGTCAAAAACATTTAAAATCAGACAAGGACTAATAGTTTTGTGCAATCAAAATTGAGTTCCAGTGTTGTCTACACCATCTACCAGCAAAAGAAGAAAGCACAAAAGCTGAACCTCTACTTAATGCACACCAAGCAAATGTGGGCCCTACATGTTCATTCAACAACATTTTTTCTCTGAAGTGCTTTATCCCACTCATGGTAACATTATATTCAAAAGCTGCTAAAGTAGTGCCAATCTTGTTTCTTAATAGTCAGGCCTGTTTTCTCCCATTCAAATTACAGACTCACACAAAAGGAAAAATGCCTGTAGACACTCTTAAGTCTAGGAAGCTGGCAAGGTCTTCCACAATATTGTCCACATCTTCTGAGCCAGCTCACATACTTTTGCTCGCTCAATATATATAGTAACATTGTAGTTACTCTTCTACCATTGTAGAACATTCTTCTACCTGGGACCAGATGATTAGTAGTATGTTTATAGAAAGTTTTAAATATGTTTATGCTTAGTTTTTTTCATTTGTTAAATGATGATAATTTGCTATGAATCAGAAACTACTAGTCTGCAACTTGTAACTGGAACTGGCACTGATATTAGTAATAATACTACCACCTCATAATTTGATTGGACAAATTAAATGTGCTACTAGACCTGAAAATGCAGATTACTGGCAGAGCCTACCATGAAGTTGCCAATGATTACTCAGCTAGATGACTGATTATTATGTTAATTATAACTATCATTACACTCATTTAGAGGACCATTTCCTACATGTTCCCTTCTTTGCTTCAGATGCTTCCTCCAGTTAGCATACTATTTCTTTTTTATACGTATCATCCCTACTGCTATGGAGTTGATTCCACTCATAACCTTTAAATCAGAGTAGATCTATTTCTTATGGTTTTCCAATACTATAAATCACCATAGGAGTAGACAAACTCTTCTTTCTCTCATGGTTTGGGGGTTTGAACCACCAACTTTGTAGTTAATCCCAATGCTTAACCCACTATATTACCAAGACTCATCATTATGCCTCATAATTCTTTCAAATATTTGAGATTTTGTTTCCTTTTGTATTTCAACAAGGGCCATTTCCTATGAGACAAATTCAAGTAATTCATTATATCAGATTTATGTGTTTCCTTTAATTAATTATTTTTTAAAGCAATGAATTATTACACTCTATTTTAGGGTTGTCTGGAGTATGAGGAGAAGAAAATCTGAGAAAGGGATTATAGATATTCCCTATTTTACATGTGGTCATGGGATTTAGTCGATTAAGAGATAACTAAGTGAGTCTAGGTTTGCTGCTGTGTAACTGAGATAATACTTGGAAATATATGTTTTTCTGTCTAAGTCAAAGATATGTAACTGAGGCTCCCAACAAATGACTATCTGGGGATTTCAATTTTCAATGGTGTGGCCACTGGCACTAATAGTTTGGAATAAGCTTTTAAAAATATTTTTATTGGGAGCGCTTCTGGATATTATAACAACACAGCATTCAATTAGATCAAACATAATTGTATAATTGCTGCCACCATCATTTTCAAAACATTATCTTTCTTCCAGAACTTTTTGATATCAGCTCCCCTTTATCTCCTCTCTCCTTCACCCTATCCCAGAAACACTTATTATATTATTATCATTATTATTTTGCCGTAACTTACACCATCCAATGTATCCATTCACCTACAATTATGCTGTTCATTCTACTCAAATGGGGTTATACAGTCATCATTGCTATCAGTTCTCCTTTCCTCCCTTACCCCCTTTCCCCCCACTCTCTTCCCATACCCTCAGGGAATCATTACTCCCATTACTATTTCTGAAGGGTTTACCTATCTTGAATTCTATGCATCGAATGATCTTAATTGTACAAAAGAGCATACACAGGTCTCACAAGATTGATGAGGTAAAAATCAAGACCATAATAGTAGGGGGAGGAAATATTAAAAAAACTTGAGCATAGTTATATGTTTCAACAGTGTTATACTGCAGTCTGGATATATAAACTCTTTTGTATGGCTCTTCTGTGAATGACTGTCCAATTGTCTTACAGGTGGGTTCTTGGTCTCCACTTCGTCTATATTCCTTTACATCAATTTCATTGCCTGTTTTTAAATTTCTGATACCTATTCCAATTGACACCTCATGATCACACAAGCTGATGTGCTTCTTACATGTGGGCTTTGTTGCTCCCCTGCTAGATGACTGCTTGTTTAACTTCAAGCCTTTAAGATCCCAGATGCTATATCTTTCAATAGCCAGGCACCATCAGCTTTCTTCACCACATTTGCTTATGCACCCATTTGTCTTCAGCGATCATGTTGGGACAGTGAGTATCAAACATTGCCACATTACTAGAACAAACCCTTCTTGTATTGGGGTAAGATTTAAGTAAAGGCTTAAAGTCCACTTTCTTTCTTATTGTGTGTGTGTGTGTGTGTGTGTGTGTGTGTGCAGTAAATGTGTGTGCATATTTTGTTTGAAATTTGTTTCCTTTTATGCATGATTCTAAGTCAATTTAGGATCTCAGCAGAATATTCAACCTAATGTTCTTTATTCTTTCCCCAACAATGAACCACATACCTTCTCTGTATATACTTTCTTGTCTTAAAATATTATTTTGAATGAAATTAAAACATGTGGATATTAAGATTGATACTGTACAAGCAGTTTTTGCAATATTGGGATTTAAAAAATGAAGGGAATTATTTTCCACTGGATATTTATTTTTGTTATTTTTTAGCTGAGAGCCCAGAATTCAAAGGAAAATGTTTGAAATATTTTGGAGTTGGTTATTACTTATGTTAGAAATGTCAAAATAGAGCGGATGCTTTCATAGCAAAAAGGAACCTATTTTGTTCTAAGAACTTTAAATCCAAGCAATTTGAAAAAACATTTAGCTTTCCATAGGATTTTCTTTGAAATGTTGCTAATAATGTTTTACTATGTTTACAATATTTTTTATAATGTTAAAGTATAGTCATTTTACTTATTTTCATTTAATGGTATTATATAAATAACTTTAGTTATATTAATACATTTACTTTTTTAAATTTAATGAAATATAACTGACTTTTCAAAGTTAAGATTTTATATATTTTTGTGGAATTTATACAATGGGTTAATTTTTAAAATATATGTGTTAATTAAATAAATAGATTTTCCTTAGTATGATAGCTATTATGTCTTTAAAATTTTAGGAAAATGGTCTTTATATGTAAGCTTTAATCCAGAAAGTATAAAGAAAATACATGAAAATTCATTAACTTATTTTAGTCCTAGGGACTTTCCTATACAATTTAATTTCTGCCTTTAATACCTCAGCCTTACCCTTTTCTTTGTTGGAAACACTTGTCTCTATTATCTGTGGTCTTCTGTATGTGTGGGTGTCCCTAGAAGTATTCATCTTACAATAGAATAGAACAATGCTAGTAGAGGACTGTGATGAGATAGCATTTGCCGCAGCACCGGGGTCTTCATCCAGGACCGCTGAAGACTATGCAGCTACAGAACAAACAAATAAAACAAAAAATAAACTAAATTATAGCTGCAAGAATTGAAAAAGTTATGAGAGTGGAAGTAAATGCAGACTAAAGACAAAAGGGAAATATTAAGTGTTAAAAAAAATCATGCAGCCAGAAATTGAGATAATAAGAGAAGGGAGTAACTTAAAATTGGAAGATTAAAGGTAGATTAGAACTGGTAGCAGATAATAATCTAATAACCAGATTATTAGGAACTCACTCCACTGTTGTCCAAGTTGCCTGATATATAACTTATGTGTGCATTTCACATAAAATGTTATGGCCAAATATGAAAATTTTTGCATTTTAATATCAGGTGAACTTTAAAGTGTTAAGATATTTTGATAATTATTTAATAGCAATTAAGTATTTATGTTTTAAGTTACAAACTTTACCAGTTATCATTTGCCTTGGAATTGAATCTGACCAATGGTGACTCCATGTGTTTCACAATAGAATGGTGTACCTTAGGATTGACAATGACTAAATTTTTATCATTGAATAAATTTGGAAAATAGCTACTTGGTCAACCAAATGTAGGAATTCCATATATGTGTACATTCCAAAGAAAGATAACTGGGCAGAATGTGGAAATTACTAAATCATTGTTACATTTGAGCCCATTTTTCCAGCCACTGTGTCAATCCATCTCCATGATGGTTACATGGAGCAAGGTCAAGTGAGTAAGGTGTGTGGAGCAAGAACGGCATGCTGTTTGTTTTTTGCCTAAGACTGGCACACTGAGATGACAACCTGAGCAGGTGTATTGTCATTGTGGTAGTTACACAAATTCATGTCAACTTGATAAAAGAATGAATGGGTAGAGTCTAGTCTGTCAATCAGAAAACAGTCTGTATGATCCCTCCTTGTGGTCATGGCCTTCTCATGAAGATTCTGGGAATTCTATCCTTTGATTCTGCCATCAGAAGAGGCTGGTCTCTCTCCCCCCTCCCTCTCTCTCTCTGTATCTCTTTCACTTTCTTGTTGACAAGTCACTTGGAGCCACACTGATGGAGCCTGAGCCCTGAAGAGGCTTCCACTCTCACTGGATCAGCAAGACTTTCCACCCACCAGCCAGTGAATTTCATGCATTCAGCATCATTGCAGGTGCTGTGTGAGTCTAAAGAGCATTGGACATATAGGCTAATATTGAAATTACGGACTTGATCTGGACTGGGCTGCGATGTTTTCTCAACACACAATTGCTCTTTGATATAAAGTTCTCTCTAACACACATATGAGTGTCAACAACACTGGGTTGTTTCTTTAGTCAACCCAGTTTAACACAGTCCTGGTGGCAAAAAACGATCTTCCATCTGCCACAAACCAGGCGTTTTTTTGTTGCCCAGTTACACTATCTTTTTAGAACCTTTAAATAGAAAACTTGATTAACAGTCTGACATAGTGGAACAAACTCCAAATGTGTTATGGATTGGTATTTTCTTCCATTTGGGAACTTGACAGACATCCAGAGTGAGGTTTTTCATCAATCTATACTTCACCATTTTCGCAATTAGAACACAACATGAACACTTGAGTTTTTCCCATAGCACTGTCCTTGTAAGCTGTGTTCTACATTATAACTGTTTTTGCGGCATTTTTCCTGTGCAGCAAACAGAATTTCACAGCCGCATGCTGTTCTTTCAAATTGATCATCACAGAAAATGAGGTTCCAGTGAAACTGCCCTTAGGAAAACATTCACTGTCACTAAAGAGAAGTTTCCCAGGTGATACCACTGGATTCACTAAGTCAGAGCGAGTTGCAGATGCTATCCTAGTTGACGAAATGCATACTATGACAGCTCTGCTCCACCCAGCTCAATTCCGATTTGTTTTTTTTTTGTGTGGCGGAGGACACTCTATAAAAGGGTAGGTTTATATAGTGAAAAGGAATACAACAGCAAATTAGTCCACACAGCCCTACAGAGAGCTAAGTCCAGCTAATTTTCATGGGACAGTTAATATACTGAAGGTCTTTCTAACTCATGCAGACACTGTCTCAAGGCCAAAGAAGCAGACATTGGGAAGCTGAAATGGTGAGGAGTAGCAGAGGTTAACAGCACAGTGTGACTAAGTGGGTCTCATCAGAGCCACATAATGTAGCAATGCAAAATGGTGGAGTGGAGATGTGGTGTGGGTACATAGGCAGCAGACACACGTAGATGGTGTCTTGGCATGGAGCAGCACAGCACAGTGACATAGTCACCACAGTTCGTGGATTACCTTGGCCAGGTAGAGCAGAGTACTGTAGGGCCCAATGGTAGCACAGCACACTGTTGAGGCAGTGCAGCTAATTCAGGCAGAATGCTGGTCTGATCACCAGGGAGACAAAGAAAGAGCCTGACCTTTGAGAGCCATTTATTTAAATTGTCCTCTAATCAAGCTGCGATCTGATTGACAGGCTAACATCCACCCACATGTTCCTATTTTTTAGCCATGTTGACACAAAAAAACCTCCTGTTGTAGATATCATGTTGTCACCTCAAAATAACATATCTAAAATTGAATTTACCATCTTCTCCCAGTGTGGGACTTCCCTTTTAATTTCTTTAATTTTTAATTGGCATCCCTATGCTCTGAGTACCTATTTTTAGTGTGTGTGACTTCACTTTTATCTGTCTTACTTGCTAAAAAGCAGTTTTGATTGAGTTTCTTTTCAGCCCTCAGTGTCCCTGGGTGAGTCCTATAGGCTATCTGTATCTTAGATTTGCCTTTTCAAGGTGTACAGTCTCCTTCATAGACTATATCAGAATTATGTGACTTCGTAACCCCCACTAAGGAAATGGAACTTTACCTTACACACATCTGCTGCAGAGTAAACACTTTGGATACAAATAAAGCTGAGACACCCAAGTGTGAGGATGCTGAGCACCCAGCATCATGAAATTGGAAGGGAATGAGCCTTGGTTCAAATCACTTGCTTTTTGAGGTTGCCCAATAAGTAATAAATTAAGGCTACCATGCACTTGCTATTTTCATATTGTCTTAACTTTCTGTGACATATCTTATGCCTGCAGATATAGTTTTACCTTAGTGAATGAGTCATTGACATTTTTGCCATGTGTCTAAACCTTTTTTACATTGTTCAATTAAGTTTTCCCCCCTATCTTTGTATATTTTCTTTTTCTCAATAGTACTTTAAGTTCTATACAACTGACTAGGTTAATGATACTATTATTAGTATTTCCAAATGTCTCCTGAAGGTTACTTAAATTATTACTCAGCAGTTGATAATGCTGCCTGTAAGGTGGGCCCAGGATAGATTTATATACTTTAGATATACAAATGAAATTTGAGCTTTCACTTAATCATAAACCCTAATCTAAAAACAATTGGTTCTTATTGTGTGTCCCTTTTCAATACTTGCCCTCATAAAGTGATCCCTGAAGATAAGTATGCTATCTAAAATGTGGTGAAGAAAGCAGATGGTACCTGGCTATCAGAAAGAATAAGAGAGGCAGTCATCTAAATGAGGTGTTAGTTAACTCCACAGAGAAGAAGCACACCAGCCCAGATAATTCAAGAATTGCAAATAATAATATCCAAGATCAGAGAAGGAAATTTAATTGGAGTTTAAATTCTGAGCACCCATATTTAGAAGGCTATAGATGACAATGAAAGCCCCAAATCCACTTGCAAAATATCTATACAGATTAAACTTCCATTGAACTCCCTGAGACCATTGACTAGGGATGTGACTCGTCTTTCCCTCAGAGTGCATTTTAATGTGGATTCCTGTAGATCGGTTAAATATAACATATTATCATTTATCTGCTTCTGTGACCCATTCTTAATTGTTTTCATTTCTATTGTCTTCTACTTTCATTTGGAATGAGGTATTTTTGTGTTTTAATTTGTTGTTTTGTTGTTTTCTGTGTTTTATTGTTGTTTTTGTAATATTTTCCTTATATAAAATCTATGATATGTAACCTATGGAGACATTAACTAGTTTAATAATTCCTTAGGGCTATGGCAGAGGAAGTTGGGAGAAAATAGGAACTAAATAATGATGGATATAAGAATGAAGAAAATGTTCTCAAATTGATCATGGTAATGATTGAAAAGCTTTAAAATATATTTTTAAGCCATTGAATTATATAGTATGTGAAATATGTGCCAATGAAACTATTAAAATGTTTTTTAAATGTGTTTTATATATTAAATATATAATTATATGGAACATAACTTTATTAAATTATTACAATTTATGGACCACATAATCATAATTCATTGCATCTTAATTCCAAAAATTCAACTTATTTTTAATTTTAATGTTTCTGAAATTATAAAAGAATTAACAAAATTATCAATAAGCAGGATAATACATTTTAAAATCATTATAAATTTCTAAATTTAGTTTACCATGGACAAGAATAGAAGATATTTTGTTTTAATGACATTTCATTCCCAGAAACTTGAGAAGAGTTATTTATATCTGTATCAGAGATAGTTACATTTAACATGTGGATCTTCATTTTTCTCCTAAAATGTTCTCAAAAAGATTGTATCTTTAGGGAGCATTTAAACCAGAAAGTTCCTGTGTATCCAATGATTGCTTATCTTTTGCCATGAAAAAGATTGCTTATCTTTTGCCATTAAAAAGATTGCTTATCTTTTGCCATTAAAAAGATTGCTTATCTTTTGCCATTAAAAAGATTGCCTATCTTTTGCTAGTATAATGTAAGACAGTAGTAGTGCTAAAGCACTTTGAATTGATCACAGACTTTTTAAAAGTAGATGAGGATCCTGGTCCAATTTTTCAGTCCTGAGGACTAGCACCTATTTCATTAACAACCATACAAAAACAAATTAGTTTAACCAAAAAGTGAATGAAGAAAATGCTCTAGGTTTATCTGATACACTTCAAAATTGTACTATTTTTTCTAAAAATGCTAAAGAAATCAGGTTCATAAGGACAGCTGCTTTTATGATGCTATGCTTAACCATTTGCAATAAAAATTGATCAGAAAACTCGTAGAGATATGTCACTGCATACATTCTGATATTGAGATGATTATGGCATTTAATTGTGTGGATGAGAGTATGCTATTGCTGAGTAGTATCTTGAGCATGTGCATTGCATATAATGTCCTTTTTTCAAATGCTGGTGTTAAAGTGAGATGACTTAAAAACAATATTGTTTTAAATTAAAGTCAGTGTAATGAATTAACTGTGTCTTTGAAAACTATAAAGATTGCCATAGAACTTCATTTGTATTACCCTTATACATAATATTTTAACTTTACTTTATTCATATTATTAATGTTGTATTTTCTTTACAAGTTTATCTAGGGATTAAATCAAGAATTTGAAGGTTAACCCTAAATTACTTTATATGAAGTAGGTGTTATTTAAATTCTTATTTGCCTCAAGAAATTAAGAAGTGAAGGAGCATCTAAACAAGAAAGAAAAGTAAAATGGTTTTCTACCCATTCCTTCATTTACTTAAAAGCCACATATTAGGAAGCTCTATATCCAAACATTAATAAGTAACCTTTTGTGCTAGCATAGTGAATATACAAAGATAAACTATATAAAATCTCTAAAGGAGAGGACTTGTGCAGTAGACACATATACAATTGTAATATACTTGCTACAATATAGAAATAGTGAAATTTATAGGTGAAAAGAGACGTTCTAGTTGTCTAGATACAAAAGAAAAGTAAAATATGTGGTGTTCTCAATACAGTTAAAATAATTATTTTTGTTCCATTAAGCAATGTTATTTTGTATTGAGCATTTTATTTGTAAAACTTCTGTGTATGTTGTAGATGTTCTGAAAGAGAAAACGCTATGATTGTAAACCCTCATTTTGACTTATTAGCTCTTAGCTCATTTGAATGTCATGTCACAGAGTTCAGCTAATAAAAGCATGAACATTTGTCTTTAGGCATGTTTGATTTGAGGTGAATAACCCTAAATAATAGCCTATTGACAAACAATTAGCAAACTGCTTCTTTTCCTAGCACTGTTTTGAATTATGGTTGTCCTAACTAATGGAAACATCCTTATGTTTGAGAATTCCAATATAAGATGAGAAGAACCTTTTAATTAGATTTTCAATAGCATCAGTCAAGATCCACTGCTTATCACCCTGCTTCCTTATCTCTATTGACTTAGGTCGAAACAAAAGAAAGATAAGTAGCAAAATTTCATTACCAATCCATTTACTTCAAATGTAACTTTAAATTGAATGTATATTATTCATGCCTATTAACATTTCCTCAGGGAGTATAGTACATTATAGCTTTATCTAGACTGAGCACTCTTTTTCTTACATTTAAATTTAGATTAATTTATTGATCTTTCCTGTGTCATAGAAGAACTTGGCCAAGGCAAAGGGAAATAAGGTGGTTTTCAATTTCTATGCACACTTGATATTTAAAGAATACTTAAATATTCTTATTTAAAGAATAAGAATTAAAAACAAAAATATGTCAGAATAAAATTGTGTGCATCTTCCAACATCTCAAAAGAAAGGCATATCCCAAATGCTGGACTTAATAAAGTCAAAAGTAAGCTGTGCATTAGCCAAGCCAATATCAAGACAAACACAGAAGAATGTATCTATGTTCTGCTAGAGAAAATAGGCCATAATAGCCTTTTGAAAATTAAGAAATTATTTAATCAAATGCATTTGATGACCCAAAAGTAGTTTAAAAAAAACAAAAGCTTCATACTATGTTCTGTAGGGTTGTTGGAGGTAGTTGTAGTCAATTCAGTTCTGATTCATAGCAAGCCTATGTACAATAGAACAAAATATCACCTGATTCTGTACCATCCTCACAAACGTTGCTTTGATTGGTACCATTCTTGTAGCTACTATTTGAATGAATTCACCTCATTGAGGGTCTTACTCATTTTCACTGACGCTCAACCAAGTACGATGTCCTTATTCTTAACATATCCAAGTACTTCAGATGAAGTCTGCCTGTTCTCGTGCATAAAAGATCATGTGGACAGTACTTCTTTCAAAATAGATTTGTTTACTCTTTGCATAGTAGATGGTATATTCATTGTTCATCACTAGTGCATAATTAAATGCATCTTTCTTCTTCCAACTTCCTTATTCACAGTTTAGATTTCACATGCATATAGTGACATGAAAACACCCTCCTCCTCAAAGTACATTTTTACTTTCGAACACTTTAAAGAGGTGTTTCTTCCAGTAAATTTGCCAAATGCAATAAGTTGTTTGACTCTTTGCTAACTTCCTATGGGTATTGTGAATCCTACTAAAACAAAATTCTTGAATCCTTGAAAAAAGAAATATTTTCTTAGTTTATTATGATGGTCCAATTGTAAAGTTTTTTGTTTTTTCGTTTTGATGATGAGGTATAATCAAAAGCTGAAGGCTATAGTCTTCAACAATAAGTGCTTCTAGTTCCCTCTGCTTTCTGCAAGTATTATTTGCATATCACAGGTTGTTAATGAATCTTCCTCCGATCATGTAGTCATTTTCCTCTACATATAGTCTAACATCTTTCAACACACACATTTTAAAATATATGGTGTAACGAATGACTGCCTCTTGGTCTATGTACTGGTTTCTAATGGAAACAATTTTAATGATCTGGAACTCACTTTCTTTGAAATATTGTCCATAATTTGTTATTATCCTTTCAGTCTAATAAAACACAGGTAAACACCTTTCTGGTATTCTCTGCTTTCACCAAAATCCATCTAACATCAGTAATGTTATCCCTCACTCCATATCCTTTTCTGATTCTGGCCTGAATTTCTGGTAGCTCTCTGTTGATGTGCTTCAATAGTTTTTCAATTATTTTCAACAAAATTTTACTTGCAGGTGATATTCAAGGTGAAAGCTATGATATTATTAGACAATTTCTATATTCTGTAGGATCATTTTTCTTTGGAATGAGCAAAACTATGGATCTATTCCATTGTTAGCCTGGTATATATCTTCTAAATTTATTGGCATCAATAAATAAATAGTTCAAGCTTTTCATGTATTTCTTGAAATATCTCAATTAGTATTTCATCAATGCCTGAAGCCTTGTTTTAGGCCTTCAGTGCAAGTTGGGCTTCTTTCTTCAATACCATCTGTAGTCGAATGTTAAGCAATTGGTTCTCTTCAGTGCATTGTTTCCACATTTTCTTCTTCTTTTGGCATTTTCTACACTGATCAATAGAGAAGTTCTTGTGGTGAGGTGGGTTATGAGTTGAGCTGCTAACCACCAGGTCGGCATGTGAAACTACCACCTGTTCTGTGGGAGAAAGATGAGGCTTTCTAGTCTTGTAAAGAGTTACAATCTCAGAAACCAACAGGGGCAGCTCTGCTCTGTCCTTTACAATGATTATGAGTTGGCATAGTCTCCATGTGGATTTTTCTTTTCTCCTTTTGGTACACTGTTCAATCGACCCAACTCACTGCCCTCAAGTCAATGCCTGTTCAAAGACCTGGCTCCTCTACTGTTCGATAGAATCTTTTAATATGACAACAGAAGGGTTGAATATTTTTCTTTAATTATTTCAGCTTGAGAAATGTTGACCTTTTCTTCCCTTTGGCTTTCTAATTCCAGTTCTTTGTACATTTCCTTCTAATATCTTACTTTTTCTACACCAGGAGCCCTAGTGGTGTGTAATGGCGACCAATTGGGCTGAACTCTATAAGATCTGCTGTTCAAAACCACCAGCCGATCAATGGGAGAAAGAAAGGACTTTCTATTCCCATTAACAGTTACAATCTCAGAAACTCACAGGGGCAGTTCTATCCTGTCCTACAGGATTGCTGTGAGTCGGTGTCAATTTGATAGCAGTGAGTTTGTCTTCTCCAACTGTCTTTTAACATAACACAACTCGTGTGATCTTCAATCATGAGAGTTTAGGGCACCAAATGTATTCTTGAGATAGCTTCTAACTCCAGGAAGATACATTCAAGATCATAGTTTGACTCTCCTGGACTTTTTACAATTTTTTCTTTAGCTTCAACTCTAATTTGCATACGAGCAGTCAATGGTCTGCTCTGCAGTCTGCCTCCACCTTAATCTGACAGATAACATCACGCCTCTTCACCATTTCTTTCCACTGATGCAATTGACTTCATTCCTTTGTATTCTGAAATCCACTGAGGTTCAGATGAATCATCATCATTTTTGTTATTGAAAAATTATAGTTATAATGAATAAGTATTGGAAACTTTTACTATGTGATCCCCAGTATTGTGTCTATTATTGCTACGGCTATAATCTCTAACTACTGATGCTCCTCTGTTTCTGTTTTCATTTCGCAATCACCAGTACTTATCAATGCATTATTATTGCATGTTTGATAAATATAAGAAGTTGGCAAAATCCTCAAATTAACTTTTTCATTAATGACTGGTGTGTAAATTTGAACAATACTATATTAACTATCTTCTTTATAAGTGTATGGCTATTATCCTATTACTGAAAATGCTCTACTTTAGAAAATATTTTGATGTTTTAATAATGAATGCAATGGTCATTTCCAACATAGTACACCATATGATTGTCTGATTGAAAATGGCCATTCTCAGGCTATTTCAAGCTCAGTAATTCCTAAGACATTGATCTTGAAGCATTCTATTTCATCTTTGACAATTTACAATTTTCCTAGATTGATATTTTGTACATTATACATTCTGAGTATTAAAAAACGTTTGTAGCTGTTTCTTCTCATTTTGAGTCAAATCTCACCAGTAGGTTCTGAAATCTTTGCTCCATACATGTCACTAAGGTCAACTCTACTTTGAGGAGGCAGCTCTTCCTCGCTTGTGTTTTGAATGCCTTCCAAACTGAGCAGTTCACTTGGCATTATATCAGACAATGGTTCCTTGCTATTCACAATATTTACACTGGTCAGTTTTTTAGGAGCCAATTGCCAAGTTCTTTCTCCTGATTTATCCTGGTCTGGAAACTCTGCTGAAATTTTTCCACCGTGGATGACCCTATTGGTATTTGTAATAACACTGGTATTATTTCTAGACATGCCACAAAAAACAAACAAAAACTCCAAGAAACCAAACTCACTGTCATGAATTGGTGTCGACTCATAGTAATGCTATAGGACAGAGTAGAGCTGTTCTTGTGATTTTCTGAGATTATAACTCTTGATGGGAGTAGAAACCCTGTCTTCTCCCATTCAGTATTGCAGCAGCATGCAATTCACCACAGTATGACAAATGACAGAGTAGTGAATTCTTGGGTAGGGTTAGTTTAAGTAATATATTGTCAAGGAGCAATATTAATGCTTTTAATTAGCAGCTCTTTCCAAGAAAATCCTTTCACCTGTTCACAGATCTTCCCACTTTTCATCCCCATTCTACACATAAACTGAAACCAAACTGATTGCTGTCAAGTTGATTCTGATTTATAGGGACCCTACAGGGCAGAGCAGAACTGCCCCCTAGTGTTTCCAAGGCAGTACATTTTTACAGAATCTCTCTGCCATATCTTTTATCTGTGGAGCAGCTGGTGGGTTATAACTGTTGGTATTTGGACTGGCAGTCATGCACTTCATCACTGCACCAAAAGTCACCTAACCCCTCCCACCTCTGCTTGATAACATTTTAAAGGTATTCTTATTAATTAGATTTTCAACAAGGTCTGAGCTAGTTTTAACAAGCAACATTTGCTGTTAATTAGGGAAAGTACTTTATTCACATGTGTTGACCAATAGGGAAATGTTTTCTTTTAACTAACAAAGAAATGAATCCATTAAAAAAAACCAAAACTTGTTCTTCATTGCCTGTGACTTTGAAATAATTCTAAATGCAAAGCCCATCAACTTCTTAGAATCATATAAGATTTTGTGGGGAAAAGAATTTCATTACAGTATAATGCAGGGTTAACCACTTAGAAATGATACTTATATTACCTAAATTATACCTGATCATCTAAGTAGAAACTAATAATGATTGGATAATAAGCAGGTAGAAACCAGGTTGCTAAGGGCAGAGAGAAGGAAATTAACTCCTTAGTTTAGAGAAGCAAGGTTTTTGTCTAGAGAATGCCAAAATAACTAATTTAGTATATTGGATCAGTTAGAGTGGTTTGTATAACGAAAGCAAAACAAAGGATTGTTTCCCTGGTGCAGTTATTCTTTAATCAATTATTGTGGCATTGCATAGATACAATGCAAATATGGTTCAAGCTGCCTTTGCTTTGTATCTCAGGCAACATTTCCTAGGGAGAGCATGACAAAGATATAATTTTCTCTTTAGCAACTGAGCAATGCCCATCTTTACAATTTCACCTGATGTTTTCACTGTGTTACCAGTGAAGTTATTCTTCTTAAAAAGTTTAGGAGATGTTGGTGGCACCCATGGGTAATCAATCAGCGACTAGGAAACTCTTTGCTGTTTTTTTCTCACACAGAAAGGCATTGCAAGATAGCCCTGGAAATCTGCCTCCCAAAGGCTACAGCCTTCAAAATCCTGTAGAGCAATTCTACTCTGCACACACTGGGTCACTGTGACTCAGAATTGACTTGATGGCAACTACCAATCACAGAATACTCGGCATACCTCTAGATGTGTCTGTCACTTTTTAAATTGAAATATTTTGCACTGGGGAAATCAATATTTTAGAAAGTCCACTAAATTATGCTTACATAATTAAGTCAACAAATGTTAACAGGATAGAGAAAGAAATAAGTAAGCTTACGGATCTGGAGCTTATCTCAGAAAATCTACATTTCTTTAGATTGCATGAAACCCTTAATTTCTACTTTATCTCTGATCTTGTGTGGTTAAGCTAAGCTTTAATGCTCACTGGTTCTAGAAAGCTCCATCACTGTTTCAAACATCACCTATCCCTCATACTTTGTCTATGGTCTTTCTGGTTTTTCAGTGAGGTATATGTTAAGCTTTGCGATGGAGATGTTGGCAGTTTAGTAGTCAAATTCTAATCTTCTATAGAAGAGATTTGGGTTTGATTCCTGGTCAATGCACTTCATGCACAATCTGTCAGTGGACACTTGCATGTTACTATGATGTCAAAATAGATTGCTAGTGGACATTCTAGGCTCAGGCAGACTAGAAAGGATTTCTAAAAACTAAACAATAAAAACCCTACAGGTCAAAAGTGTCTGATCCACAAATTATCATGAGAATGGTACAAATGAGGACTCATTTCATTCTGTAGTACTTTTGTGGAGCTCATGACATATAAAGTCAATCATTTCTGTGTTCTCCTTTCATTTCAGGGACCAGCTTTCTTGGCTTAGCTCTCCGTTACAACTTGTCTCCTTTTCAGTTTCCAAATCTTTCTGCTTTTCTTTTCTTCTTCTTACTATCCTTGTGAATTTATTTATCTCTTGTAAGGTCTCTGAAGGGAGAGAGATTAATTGAATTTATTCAAATCAATCAGTTGAATTTGTTCAATATTTATAAGAAATTCTATGTTTATATGAAGTTTTAACTTTATTATATATTTATCTTCTAGAAGGCCTACTTCATTCTTTGTATGTCTAGTCATTACTATAAAGGTTCGCTCTTTTCCCAGTTCTAACTAATCTAAAAACATTTTATTTGTTTAACTATTACTATTGTGTTGATTTTGCATTCAATACCCAGTTACTCCACTATCTGAAATATTGCAGATCTGCTTATGCTGTTGTTTCTGTTTGTTTAAAATAACATATAAAGTGTTTTGTGTAGTTCTAGGTGTCACTTTTGGTTGTGGTATGTATTTCTTGGAACTTGTAAGTGAGATTTCTCTGAGACCAGAATGAAATTGGGTTCCTTCGTAACAGAATATGCTTGCTTCTTCAGATTCTTTAGGATTAAGGGAATATTGAAAATAAATTCTTTCTTGAATCCCTAAGTATTATGAGTAAGATCTGTGCAATAGTTAAAAAAAAAACATTTTAAGTGAGATTATTTTTTACCTTTTCTCTATCTAGCATCAAAATTTGAGATATCAGACATCCTTCCTTCCTGAATATTTTAGGGGAATGAATTATCTTTGTTTATCCATGCTCTGTGGATGTAGTATTTTGGAAAACCTAGCTTTATGAAAATGAGTAAATAGGCAATCACTAGTTGTCTTCTGCTCTTTGCATCTTGGGAGAGTATGGAACATTAATATAATATTACCTGGCATAGATAGATGTCTTTGAAGTAAAAGTCAACTTATATCTTCTTTTTCTTATCTAGAATCCCACTTTCATATAGATAGATAGATAGATATAGAGAGATCTGTAGATGACAGAGATATAGATATAAATGATGATAGATATAGGTATAGGTATAGATAGAGACAGAGATAGATATTAGTTGTTGTTAACTCCCATCAACACAGTTCCAACCCATATTAAACTTATACACAATAGAACAAAACACTGCTCAGCCCTACACCATCCTCACATTTGTTCCCATGCTTAAGCCCGTGTTGCAGGCACTGTGTCAATCCATCTTCTTGAGGATTTTCCTCTTTTTTTTTTTTGCTGTCCTTCTGTTTTTCCAAGCATGATGTCCTTCTTTCAAGGGCTAGTCTTTCATGGAAACATGTCCAGAGCCTGTAAGATGAAATCTCGTCATCCTTGCTTCTTTTTTTTTTTTTTCAAGAAATGATTTTTTATTATGAAAATATCCCAGCCCAGTCCAGATCAACTTCATAAGTTCGCATCCTTGCTTCTTAAGAGCACTCTGCCTTTCTTCAAAGACATTGCTTGTCCTTTTGGCATGTGATGGTACTTTTGTTCTTTGCCAGCACCTTTATTCAATTGCATAGATTATTTTTTGGTCTTCTTTGGTATTCAATGCCCAATTTTCACATACATATGAGATTTGGGTCAGGTACACCTTAGCCCTCAAAAGTATTGCTATTCAATACTATAAAGAGGTCTTGTGCAGCAGATTTACCCAATGCCATTCATCTTTTCATCTCTTGACTACTGTTTTCATACGCATTGATTGTGGATCCAAGCAAGACAAAAGCTTTGGCAAATTCAAACTTTTATCCTTTTATTATGATGTTACCTATTTTTCCAGTTGTGAGGATTTTTGTCTTCTTTACATTGAATTGTAATTCGTACTAAAGGCTACAGTCCTTGGTCTTCCTCAGCAAGTACTTCAAGTCTTCCTCACTTTCAGCAAACAATGTTGTGTCATCTGCATATCACAAGTTGTTAATAAGCCTTCCTCCAATCCTGATACTACATTCTTCTTCATATAATCTATCTTCTGTGATGATTTGCTCAGCATACAGACTTAAAAAGTATGGTGATAAGTTACAACCCCGATGCACACCTTTCTTGATTTTAAACCATGTTCTGCTCGCACAACTGCCTTTTGATCCATATACAGGTTTTACCTGAGTACCATAAGTGTTTGGGAATTTTCATTCTTCTCAAGGCTAGCCATATGATCCACACAATAGAATCCTTTGGCATAGTGAATAAAACACAAGGAAATATCTTTCTGGTATTTTCTGCTTTCAGTCAAGAACCATTTGACATCAGCAATGATATCCCTTGTTTTATAACCTCTTTTGAATTCAGCTTGAAACTCGCAGCTCCATGTCAATGTACTGATGCAACTGTTGTTGGATTCTTAAAAGTCTTTTGAGTCTATTCCTTGTTTAGTCTCTCTACTTGTGTTCCAAACTCTGCCTTATTAAATTACTCACAATCCTTACATTTTTATGCCTTATTACACACGTGGACAACTCTGCAAGCCTCTACCCATAAATTAGTTTGCATTGTGGAGGAGATACCTCCTCTTCTCTGTGTCATCACCGTAGAGTGTGTGCTCTATTGATTCACATACCACATTGCATTCTAATAATTCACTTAATGTTTTTCTTATACATTTAAACAATGAAATATTTGGACTCTTTTTTCATTTTCTTTATTTCCCCCCTGTAAGTACTTGACATATTGTAACTTTAGAATTTATGAACAAATGAATTTATTGAAACAGTTTGGAGCAGAACTGCCTCCAGATTTTTTTTCATTTCGCTTTTTCTGAGTAACCTGAAATGATTTTAATAATAAGAAATTATTTTTATAGAAATGCTTTCCTGAAGAAAGCTGATGGTGCCCGGCTATCAAAAGATATAGCGCCTGGGGTCTTAAAAGCTTGAAGGTAATCAAGCGGCCATCAAGCTCAGAAGCAACAAAGCCCACATGGAAGAAGCACACCAGCCTATGCAACCACGAGGTGTCGAAGGGATCAGGTATAAGGCATCATCAGAACAAAAAATCTTACCATAGTGAATGATGGGGGGAGTGCGGAGTGGAGACCCAAAGCCCATTAGTAGGCCACTGGAGATCCCCTTGCAGAGGGGTCTCGGGGAGGAGATGAGCCACTCAGGGTGCAATGTAACAATGATGAGAAATACAACTTTCCTCTAGTTCCTAAAGGTTTCCTCCCCGCTCCCACTACCATGACTCGAATTCGATCTTGCAAGTCTGGCTAGACTGGAGGATGTACACTGGTACAGATAGGAACTGGAAATACAGGGAATCCAGGGCGGATGATCCCTGTGGGACTAGTGGTGTGAGTGGCAAAACAGGAAGGGTAAAGGGAGAACGGGTAGGAAAGAGGGAACCGATTACATGGAACTGTGTGTGACCTCCTCCCTGGGGGACAGACAACCGAAAAGTGGGTGAAGGGAGACGTCGGACAGGGCAAGATATGACAAAATACCCATTTATAAACTATCAAGGGCTCATGAGGGAGGGGGGCGCGGGGAGGGAGGGGAAAAATGAGGACCTAATGTCGGGGGTTTAAGTGGAGAGAAAATGTTTTGAGAAACGATGTACAAATGTGCTTTACACAATTGATGTGTGTATGGATTGGGATACCAGTTGTATGAGCCCCTAATAAAATGTTAAAAATAAATAAATAAACAAATAAACATTTTAAAAAAACAGAAAAAAAAAAAAAAGAAATGCTTTCCTTGTCCCATTAAATTTAAATCTCTTTTGGAAACATCTGATCTCACAATATTATCACCTCTGGGCTGGAAGGGAGCCTAGAGAGTATTTAATCCCCTATTCCAACTACACCAAGTTTCTGCAAAATTTCTCTGACATGTGCTTTTCCAGATTGCATTTGAATAACTCCAGGAACTGTGAAAATGAGGAAACATTGAAGTTAGTTATTTTTATCATTTTATAATTATGACCAAAGAAAAGGACTCCTTTTATATCAAATCTAAATCTCCCTTCCTATGTTTTTATCCACTGATCTTAGTAAAACTGCAGGGGAAACAGGATATGTGTAATACACCTTCCATAAAATAGTCCTTCAAGACAGCTTCAATCCCCACACAAATTTCCCTATCTCAGCTTAAAATGTACAAAATGTTCTCACCTTCTACCAGGTCCCATTTATAATCTTCTCACAATGTTTTTCAACATCACCACATCTTTTTCACTCAAAGCATGGAAATCAGGCCTGTAAGATTGTCTAATTTGGGAGGGGGAGGGGGGAAATGAGAAGCTGATGCCAGGGGCTGATGTGGAGAGGAAATGTTTTGAGAATAATGAGGGTACTGAATGTACAAATGTGCTTTATACAATTGATGTATGTATGGATTGTTATGAGTAGTATGAGCCCCCAATAAAATGATTTAAAACAAAGATTGTCTAATTTATAAGTAATATTGTTGGATTATCATTTTACTGAATGAAATAATATTTTGCAAATATTTATCCACATTGTTGTTTCCCCCTTTAGAAACTAATTAATTTTTAAGTAAAAAAATAGAATTAGAACAGAGATGTAAAATAAATGCTTCGCAATCCTACTTTTTAGAGTTAACCATAATTTACAATTTGGTAAATAAGATTTACAAAATATATTTTATATTCAAATACATGGGTGTGTGTTTATATATATATGTATATATATACACATGTGTATTTACATATATGAATTTATTTTATTCAACATATTATAGAATTTGGATGATACTATATGTAATATTGTGCAACTGCTATATTTACCTAACATTATGTTTGAATATTATATATCTCAGCATATATCAATAGGAATAATGTACATTGAATTTTTTAACTTCAAAAATATTCTGCTTGTTAAATATTATCTATTTAACTAATCTATTGATGCCATATTCAATTATTTAATAATCACAAAAAATTCAATAAATGTTATTCGGCTTTTGCAAGGTGCCCTAGTGGCCTAGGGGGCTACATGTTAGGCTGCTAACCACAAGGTCATTAGTTCAAAATCATCAGCCACTCCACAGAACATAGATGAGGCTTTCTATTGCCATAAAAATTTATACTCTCTGATACTCATGGAGGCGGTTCTACTCTGAAATCAACTGAATGATAGATAGTGAGTGAGTAAAAGTGCGCACAGTACTGTGACAATCACTGGATCCAAGAAGATAAATATGTTTATCTCTGCCATTTGAGCACTCATGATCTAGTGGAATAATGTGAAGAAACCATAATCACAATACAAAATAATGTTCAAACTTTGAAAGAAACAGACACTTTAGCAAGCAAGTTCATGTAGAGGTTGCTCAGAGAAGGTAATGCTTATATTGTTTTTGAAACATAAGTTGGAGGTCACCAAAAGGAAAGGTATTTCTATTTGATTGTGGAGCACTTTAAAGTCATGTTTTACATTAAAGGAGGCCTTGTTTATGAATTGATTTAAATGCTCAGCGATTAACAAAAGATCTGCTTTTGAACCCATCAGTGAGTCCATGTGAGAAAGATGTAGCAGTCTGCTTCCATAAAGATTACAGCCTTGGTAACCTTTTAGGGCATTTCTATTCCACCCTATAGGGTCACTATGAGCCAGAATTAACTCAATAGCAGGGATTTCTTTTTTGTTTTTGTTGTACAAAGTCATAGTATATTTGAGGGACTGCAAAGAGTTCAATCTGTTATATATAGAGGCATCACAGATGGGATGAGACTGGTCAAGATGGTAAGGGTTAACTGAAGAAAGGCCTGAAGATCCAATACATAAAACTGGATCTTATTCTGTGAGCAGCAAGGACCCGGTTAGCTGAATAGAGATAGATAAGGAGAAATAAAATGCAACCGTGTTAAATGGAAGTAAATCTTGTATGAGTGAATTTCTGTAGGTAGTGCCATTTGCTTGGTTTGCCTTACTTGGGTATTGCAGTTAACATTTGTATCCTGACTACATCAATTTCAGTTTTAACATTTTAGAGTTGCCCAAGTATAATCTTGATTATGTGAATGTTTCCACTGAGGTCAGACACCATGCTTACCATGCTCACTGTGAAGAAGTGTAAGAAAAACGAATACTGCACATCTCCAGGTAATCCTTAACCAATGACTTTTGCAAGCCCCTCAACAGTCTTGAACCTTGAACTATGGTGATGCCTGTTCAACACTCACAGTGTTTCCTAGAGCGAATTGTCTTCAGAGTTTCATAGCTTAATTAGTCAAAAACACATCCTTTATTGGTTGCTTTCCCTTATGTATCTCACTCCCCTACTTCCCTATACATGGTACCTTTTCTGCGTTCAATTCCCAAATAAATTATTTTCTTGAACTCTTGTTGCAAGATCTCTTTTTCAGGGAACTCAAATTAAATAATTATTTCATAAAATTTTGGATGAAATGTCAAAGCTACTGTTAAAAAAACCCAACAATACAATTACTTATCTATATCCAGTAATAAAAAGAAAAATTATTATTCACCAGGCTTGATAAATAAAAGGTATAAGATAAAGTGAGTATGTGACCATTAAGTTCCAAAAATAGAATTTATTTAAGAACTAGAGGAAGGTCATGGGTTTCATTATTGCTATACTGAACCCTAAGTGACTCATCTCCCCACTACCCCTCTGCAAGGTATGTCCAGTTATCTAGAGATGGGCATTGGGTCCCCATCACGCGACACCCTTATTGACGAGGATATGATTTTTCTCCCCGCCTT
Source organism: Echinops telfairi (assembly GCF_000313985.2). Taxonomy (NCBI): domain Eukaryota; kingdom Metazoa; phylum Chordata; class Mammalia; order Afrosoricida; family Tenrecidae; genus Echinops; species Echinops telfairi. The sequence goes on along the minus strand of NW_022103913.1, from coordinate 1,214,235 downwards.
TGGTGTTTGAGGCCTGGTCTCTTTGGTCCTTCATGATCACACATGTTGGTGTGCTGCTTCCATGTGGGCTTTGTTGCTTCTGGGCTA
>NW_022103913.1:1161553-1212646 GCF_000313985.2 Echinops telfairi | reverse complement strand
AAGCGAATTTTGGGAATGATGAGGGCAACAAATGTATAGATGTGCTTTACACAATTGATCTATGTATTGTGATGAATTATACGAGCCCCAATAAATTGATTAAAAAAAAAACAAAACATGGTGCCAGAATTAAAAAAAAAAAAGCTGCATTCTTGGATACTCAGTTTCTACTCTTTCCCATAGGGACACTATGAGTCAGAAATGACTCCATGGTAGCCAGTTTTTCTTGTTTTAATTCTTTATTATTAAAAAGGAATGCATACAACAGCCTGTAAGATGGACTGTTATTTTTTGGGAAAAAAAAGTTTGCTTCTTAACATTAAACTGGCAATAAAAGTGCTATTTGATTACTAATTATCTTCCTGAAATTGTATTAAAAATTATCTTTTAATCATGGTGGTGCAAATGGTTAAGCATTAGCCTATTAGCCTAAAGGTCAGTAGTTTCAACCTAACTGAGACACACTGGAAGTCATATTTGCTGTGCTTCCAAAAAGTGACAGAATTGGGGTAGCTCTACACTGCACATGTGAGGTTATAAAAATTGACGCAACTAAAAATGTATGTAATATGAACAAACAAACAAAAAGAAACAAAAACAATGCTCACTGCCAATGCATCAGTTCCAAATCATCGAGACCCTACAAGATAGGGCAGAACTGCTCCTGTGGGTTTGCAGGATTGTAACTCTTTTAGGGAGAATAAGCCTCAACTTTCTCCTGTGGAGCAGCTTGTGTTTTTGAACTGCTGACCTTGCAGTTAACAGCCCAACACATAACCTACTAAGCCACCAGGGCTTCTCAGTAGTTAAATTGGACATCAGAAAGGCTGGCTTATAGACTGAAATGCCTATGGGAAATTTATTATCACTAAAAGAGATTTGAAACACTTGACTAAGCAGGGGAGATAACAAGGGGCCATGTCCCTGGAGGTCAAGAACTAGAGAGATACAAGCATGCTGGTACAATTGATTAGAGACACTGTGAATAAATATAACTGCATACTTAATGTTTCTGATTCTGATGTGTAATTTTTCAATTTCTCTAATAAACCCCCACAATCATTAAAAAAAATAGAATTTATTTATTTTCAGCAGAGAAGAGAATTTAAGGAAATCATATTTAGCTGGGTAACACTTGAATCAAATCACTAGAAATAATTTCTTTCATACTTAAAAATAATGTATAACATTGTACTTGAGCACAATGAAGTGTTCCAGAGTCCGCATTAATCTCCAGGCTTTCCATAGTTTGTTATGATCCACACAGGGGAATACATTGGCACAGTCAATAAAACATAAGTAAACATCATTTTACTATTCTCTGCTTTCAGCCAAGATCCATCTGACATCAGCAATCCTTTCTTCCACGTCCTCTTCTAAATTCAGCCTGATCCCCTGGCAGTTCCCTGCCATTGAACTGATGCAACCATTGTTGGATGATCATCAGCAAAATTTTACTTGCGTGTGGTATTAATGATATTGTTCTATAATTTGAGCATTCTGTTTGGTCATCTTTCTTTGTAATGGGTACATATGCGTGTTTTTTTCCAGTCAAATTGCCAAATTTATGTCTTCCAAATATTCTAGCTTAGATGACTGAGTATTTGAGTGCTTCTTCAGCTTGTTGAAACATGTCAATTATTACATCAATTCTTGGAATCTTGTATTTTGTTAATGCTTTCAGTGAAGCTTGAATTTCTTCCTTCAGTACCATTATGCTACCTGCTGAGATGGTAAAATGTCACCTAGTTCTTTTTGGTATACTCTATGTATTCTTCTCATCTTCTTTTGATGCTTCCTGCTCATTCAATATTTTGCCCATGGCATCTTGCAAGATGACAACTCAAGGCCTGCATTTTTCCTTCAGTTCTTTCAGTTTCAGATACACCAAGAATGTTCCTTTTTGGTTTTCTAACTCTTTGTCTTTACACATTTCATTATAATATTTGACTTTGTTTTTTAGTTTTAGAGCTATACTTTGAAACTTTCTATTCCATTTGACTTCCTCATTTCTTCCATTTGCCTAAGTTATTCTTCAACTATGGGCAAGTTTCAGAGTCTCTTTTGAAATCCATTTTGAAACTTTTCTTTCTTTCCTATCTTTATAATCACCTTTGCTTTCTTCCTGAATGATGGTCTTCTCTCATTATTGTTCAATCCATCAAATCTGTTCTTGAGATACTTTTGAAACTCAGATGGGATAGACACAAGGTTATTTTTCAGTTCTCACGGATTTGTTTTAATTTTTTCACCTTCAACCTGAACTTATATATGAACAATTGATGGTCTGTTCCACAATTGGCCATTAGCCTGATTTGAGCTGCTGATATTGAGTTTCTCCATTGTTTCTTCCCTCAAATGTAGTCAATTTAATTTCTGTGTATTCTATTTGGAGAAGCCCACATGTATAGTTATTTGTGTTGTTGAAGAAAGGCATTTGGCACTTTCTTGAAAGTGGGGAATTCTGTCTTCATAGTTTGCTTCAGGTCTGGGAGCTCCATTGAACCTGTTCACTTTGAGTCACCTCCTAGCATTTGAAATACCAGTGACATAGCTTCCAAATCACAGCAACATAGACATCACTACAGCCTGGCAGACTGACATAGAACACTTTGGGTGGTCTTCTGCAGCAGATGTTTCCAATGTAATGTGCTACTTGGTTTCCTTACTGTTATCTCTATGGATATTGATAGTGGGTCCAAGTAAAATGAAATCCTTGACAACTTCTGTCTACTTTGTTCTTTTCATGATGTTGTTTATTTTTCCAGTGGTTAAGGTGTTAGTTCACCTCATGCTAAAGTATAATCCACAGTGAAAGTGGTAGTATTTTATCTTCATCAGCAAGTTCTTCAAGTCCTCTTTACTTTTAGCAAGCAAGGATGCATCATTTGCATATGATAGTTTGTAGCTGAATCTTCCTGTACTTCTAATGGGATATTCATATTCATGTAGTTCAGTTTCTTTGATTATTTTCTCATACAAACTGATGAAATACATATGATGAAAGGATACAACTCGGTGCATACCATCCCTAATTTGAAACTGTGCAGTAGCACTTGTTCAGTTTAAACAACTGACTGTATCTTGGTCTATGTTCCTGCTGCATATGGGTATAATTAAGTGTTCCCGAATTACCAATCATCACAACGTTATTCATGTTTTATTATGATATACATAGTCAATAAAATACAGGTAAACGTCTTCCTTGTAATCTGTAGTTTCAGCTGAGATCTATGTAACATCATTAATGATATTCATAATTTCACATCTTCTGCATAAGGCTTGAATTTCTGAGAGTTCAGTATCAATTTACTACAGGAAATATTTCTGAATCATCTTCAGCAAAATTTTAGTTGTGCAAGAAATAAATTGGTTTTGGATAGTTTGTGCATTATGCTAATCCACCTTTCTTTGGATGGAAGGAAAAAAGAATTTCTTCAAAATTGTACATTGGCTATTGTAGACTTGTTTAATTTTGTTTATATTCAAGTTGAACTTGTGTGTGAGCAATTGATGTTCTATTCCCCAATCAGCCCATTGGTTTGTTTTAGGAGACTGCATATTGGTCTTCTATATGGTCTCTTCCCACAGATGTAACCAATTTGGTTCCTGTGTATTTCATTTGGTGAGTTCTACATGCATACTTGCCATTTATTTTATTGATAAAACACATTTACAAAGACTAGGTCACTGGATTTGCAAAGTATTATCATAGATATATGAGGAGGTACTGCTCCTCCATCATAGATATATGAGGAGGTACTGCTCCCTCACCCCCCACAAAGCAAGCAAGCAAGCAAACAAACAAACAAACGGAAAAAAGCTTTGCAGGGCACTGCTTTCACAGTACGTATTTTTCCCATTAGACAAGCATTGAGCAACACACTGAATTAGTGCACCCAGTGGCGTTGCCTGGAAAGGTTCTCTCTGGACATAGTGAATTTTTTCATAAAAACAGTTTTGCTCAAACTTCATTTTTTTGTGACGCCCAATTTAGGAGAACAGTGTGCAGCTGTGAAATTTTGTTTATTGCTAGGGAAAAATGCCACAGAAACTGTTGTGATGTTGAACACAGCTTACAAGGACAGCATTATGCGAAAAAACTGAAGTGTACAAGTGGTGTTCTCATTTCAAAAAAAGGCAAAACGTTGACTGATGACAAGCATCATTCTGAACATCTGTCAACTTCCCAAATGGACGAAAATGTTGATTCGTATTGCATGTGGACATCAGGTCAGACTGTTTTCAAGCTTTCTATTTAAAGGTTCTGAAAAGATTGCCTAAGGGTGTGCAACAAAACGACCTGATATGTGACAGCTGGGGGACTGGTTTTTCTAGTAGATGGAGGACTGGTTTTTGACGATGTAAAAGAGGTAAAGTAAAAATCGAGGAGGTGCTGTCAGTCATCCAAATGGATGAGTTTGAAAAATGTTTCCAAGAATGGAATTGCAGATTTGACAAACGTATTAAGTGTAATGGAGCGTACTTTGAAGGTGATAGGTTGGCTTGTAAAAATTTTGAAATACATAGCTTTGAAAAAAAATCCAGATATTTTTGGGGTACCCAAAATGTTATCTCTAACACCAGTGCAATATGTCTTTCTTTATTTTTAAATCTCATACTCCTATCACCAGTAATTATCAAAGCTCCTTGATTTTTATTTGATCCATTTCAGACTCCAAAAGTTGGTAAATATCTTCAGTTTCCTTAACTTTGGCATTAGTTATTCATGTGTAAAATTAAATAATAGCAGTGTCAACTGGTATTCCTTTAGGTTTGTGCATATTAGACTATTCCTGAAAACGTAGGCTTGCAGACTAGATCTTGAAATGCTATTTTTGATAATGACACCATTCCTCTTCAATTTATCCTATTTATCATTCCTGGCATAGAAGATCACATGCTGGTCTGACTAAAAATATACAATACCAATACGTTTTGTCCAACATCAATCTTTATTTTGACAACTATAGTTTTTTTAGAGTTGTACTTTATTCTTTATATGTTCTGATTATTAATGGGTATTTACAATTGGTTCTGATTTTGAGTCATACTGTATCTGCAAATTGAGATTCCAACAGCTTAACTCTATCTATATCAATAAAGACAAGTGTACAATGAGGAGGCATCTCTTCCCTAGTTATATTTTAAGGTATTTCTAACCTGAGGGCTTCATATCCCAAGACTATAATTGGTAGTATAAGCCATTGCTATTCATAAGATTTTCATTGGCCAATTTTTTTTAAGAAGTTGATCACTAGATATTTCTTCCTAGTCCTTCCTACTCTGGAAGCTCTGTTAACACATACCCACCTTGCTGTTAATGAAAATACTGGTGGTATAGCTTCCAGTATTACACATAAAGGCAACCACAGCACGAGAGACTAGTATTGGACTGGAGTGCCTTGTTGTTTATTGTTAGGTGCTGATGAGTCAGTTTCAACGCACTTTGTCTCTATGTAGAACAGAATGAAGAGTCCAACATCCTGTACCATTTTCCCAATTACTGTTTTGTTGGAACCCATTGCTTCAGTCACGATGTCAAATGATCACATTGAGGATCTTCCTATTTTTTTCTGGCCCTTTACTTTACCAAGCATGATATCCTTTTCAAGGGACAGGTCTCTCCTGATAATATATCAAACTTAAAAGAAACAAAATCTCCCCATCCTCATTTGATAGGAAAAGTTCTTCTAAGACAGATTTCTTTGTGCTTCTGGAAATTCATATTACTTTTAATATTCTTCACTTATACCTAATTTAAAGGTGTCACTACTTCTCTAGCCTTCCTCATTCACTGTCTTGTTTTCACATGCATACAAGGCAAGTGAAAATACCATGAGTTGTGTCAGAGTCCTCAAAGGCCTTACAGTGCTGTCTTTGCTCTTCCACACTGTCAAGAACGTGTTTGCAGCAAAATTTTCCAGTGGAATATGCTATTTGATTTCTTGACAGGGTCCAGAAGCATTGATTGTGCATTCAAGTAAAACTTCAGTATTTCTCTGTTTATCATCATGTTGTTCACTAGTTCAGTTGTGAGGATTTTTGGTTTCTTACACTGAGTTGTATTCAAGGATGTAGTCTTTGATTGTTATCAGTGAATGCTTTAAGTTCCTTATCTTCAACAAACAAGATTATGCTACTAACATGTTTCATATGGTTAATGAGTCTTCCTTTTCATGAATGAACAAAATTTATTGTTGAGTTTTGAGAGTCATATAGACATTTGCTCTATGTAATTGTTACTTATGGATTTGCAGCAAAAAAAGTAACCTAGAAATGAATAATATTTCTGCTATAATGACTAGAGGAAAATTATAAAATGAGATGTTTTAGGTTATTATTATATTGTTAAACAGATTTAATAGAAAAATAATAACTAGATAGCTGTATAGGAAGATATAGAGAGTGGGATGTTGATGTTTATATATAAAAGTGGAGATTCCACCTTCCCAACAAGATCGCTGAAGACAAAGTGGGTCCATAAGCAAATGTGGTGAAGAAAGCAGATGGTGCCCGGCTATCAAAAGATATAGTGTCTGAGGTCTTAAAGCTTGAAGGTAAACAAACAACCATCTAGCAGAGAAGCAACAAAGCCCACATGAAAGAAGCACACCAGCCTATGTGATCATGAGGTGTCGAAGGGATCAGGTAACAAGCATCAAAGAACAAAACATCATTGTGAATGAGGGGCAGTGCACAGTGGGGACCCAAAACCCATCTGTAGGCAACTGGACATCCCTTACAGGAGGGTCGCGGGAAGGAGATGAGCCAGTCAGTGTGCAGTGTAGCATCGATGAAACACAACTTTCCTCTTGATATTTAATGCTTCCTCCCCCTACTATCATGATCCCAATTCTACCTTACAAATCTGGCTAGACCACAGGATGTACACTGCTACAGATAGGAATTGGAAACACAGGGAATCCAGGACAGATGACCTCTTCAGGACCAGTGGTGAGAGTGACGATACTGGGAGGGTGGTGGGAGGGTGGGGTGGAAAGGGGGAACTGATTATAAGAATATACATATAACCTCCTCCCTGGGGGATGGACAACAGAAAAGTGAGTGGAGGGCTCAAGTAGATAGCAAATATTTTGAGAATAATGAGGACAATAAATGTACAAATGTGCTTGACACATGGATCTATGTATGGATTGTGATGAGTTGTATGAGCCCGCAATAAAATGATAAAAAAATGGAGATTCTGAAAATAATTCACAATGGTACCTTTCCAAAATTGCAAAATTCTTAGCTTAGAGAACTTAAGAGAATGCCATATACCTGATCTTAGGCAATTTTTTGCTTATTTCATCATTCTGTTCCTATTGATCATTTTCTATATGACTCATAAACTTCTGCACAGCACACTAATCTTCCACCAGAGCTGTCCTCTCATATCAGAATCCTTATTTTTTCTCCCACCTCCACTTAACAAGTGGATCCAGGTGGTCACCTAGCAAGCATTTCAGCCTGCTCATATGCTCCCTTTTACGTTCAGTCCTCGAGAGCAGAGTTTCTTCTTCATGGTTCCAGATATTTTCAGCCTCAAGCACAAACCACTAGTTCCAAATTAAAAAATTCAAAGAGTCCCACCCCCTTTATTTTTACTTTCTCCAATCTGTCAACAGCCCTCTATGCAAGTTTCTTTACCTTCAAATGTCCTGAGCACTGAAGACACTGGTGGGGCTTATCTTTTCAGAGCCTTCTTTGCAGGCATGTCTGAAACCCATTTAAAATCCAATTTTATTGGTTGACACAGTTAGCTTTGTTCCCCTTGCTGCTCTGTTGAACTCCCTTTATGTTACACCCTGGTGTGAGTGGGTCAGACAGGGCACAACTTCTGCACTGTGTCTCCAGGATTGTCCTCAGTAGCACTGTGTGTCAGGGGGTTGTGGTGCATTGGCTGCTCTAAGCCAGGATGCTATCCACGAGGATCCTTATTAATAACTCATGGAAATTCCCATGATTGGCATATGTACATTTGAATGGTGCAGTTGGCAAATTCCCCCCTTAAATTAAAAGGAGTTAATATTTTTCTAATATTTAAAAGTCTTCTAGCAGTTACTTAAAAGCTCAGAAATGATATATTTTTCTTTTTGCTCAGTGGTAGAGTAGCAGTGGCCATCTGACATTTCTTCTTTTCTTCCAATATTGTGTAATGCTTGTAAGTTCCCCTCATCAATCATCCATTATCTCATCAATCAATAATTATCTATGCAGAACACACTAATGCTACCTTTTTCTGTCTTAAACGTTCAGAAAGCATACACTTAATAATCTGGGCATATTTGGAGAATATATAAAAATAAAATGTCATATGATTTCACATGATCTTTGGTAGTTATAAAATCATTTGTTAATTTGAGGATTAAGAGTATAGGGGTTGGGTCTAGACTATCAATCGTAGCCAACAAGGCCTCTGTGTAGGCGTGGTCTTTTTCTGATGATTCTGGGAACTCCTGTATTTCCTTTTTGGAGTCAAAAGACACTCTCTCTCAATTCACTTCCTGCAAGACATCCCTGAAGAGAAGCCACATGGACCTACCCTGATACAGTCAGAGCTCTGGGGAATGGAGAAGCCATGTGGATATCTGTGCCAGAGCTGAGATGCTTATAATGCCACTGGATCCACAAGATCAACCACCCACTAGCCTGTGATCTTCCTGCATTTGGCATCATTGCTTGTGTTTTGTGAATCTGGAGAGAACTTTATAGATTGGTATCAGACATATGGGCTAATATCAGACTTATGGACTTGATCTGGACTGGGCTGTGATGTTTTCTCAATACTCAACTGCTCTTGTATATAAACCTCTTTCTTATTCACATATGTGTGTTTATGAATTCATTTCTCTTGTCTACCCAGACTAACACATTACAGTACCTTGGGAGTGGGGTTCTAGAGAAACAAATTGTGAATATGGAGAGTGGATATTTGTTTGAGTTCTCCCTCATGGTAGTGTTTCTTCTTTGGCTAGCCATAAGTCAGATATGTCCATGCGGTTTACTGGGGTTTTTTTCTGCAAAGAACATGGGAAATTAAAGTTTTGATCACTTTGTTTGGCTTTAATCTTTGGTTATTCCTCTTTGAAATGGCAAAAATGAATTTTGCTAATGAATATTTTGAGCTCCGGGATGGAAATCACCATTTAAATTGCTCAGAAACCATGCTGCTTAGCAAAAATGGCTGACAGAAGGTCAAAATGGCTGGCAGAAAGGCTGGCTCTGGTTTGATACTCTCAAAAGGCCTAATCCCATATTTTTGCATAAACAGAATAGTTTAGATAAGGATTTACATGAGCTAAATAAGGATTGAACTTTACTGTTTTAAGAATTGACTTTAGTATCTGATTCTACTTTGTTTATACTGATTTCTTCTGCTTATTACTGTTGATATAATAATTGATAGAAATGTTTATTGGGAAGTATGAAAATAGAGAGTTTGTAATCCCACTTTTCTTAAACCACTAAAATTTTATCTTTAAATGGATTAGTACATGCCAGCAAGGAAGTCTCTTAGAAGATAAACCCCACCCAGTGCTTTGGGGTACTTAGGATATTTGCATTCCAAGAGACCTGCCTAAGGGTAAGATTGACAAATAGAAGGGGTAAGGGAACTCTTTGGATTTTAGAATTTTGAAGTAGTGGCTTGTGCCAGTAGCTGGAAAAAATCTGGAACTATGAAGAAATCTCCTCTCTAGGACTGAACATTGAAGGGAGCCTGTGGACAGACTGAAATGTTTGCTAGGTCACCACATGGATCTATTTGTTGAGGGGAAGTGGGAGAAAAGCAGCAATAGAGAAATGGGTTGAGTCTGGTCACTGACACCCCGGGATCTAGTTTACAGGAAATAGAGGAGAAGAGAACGGATTGACTGGCCTGAAGTTCATGACCTAGCATAAGGGGGCTAGGCTTGTTGAGAATTTATGACCAGCCTTTGGTCTAAAGTCAAGGCAACCAATGGGCACCCTGGTGAGGCTCAGTGAGGAAGACCACAAGGAGTTGACCAGAGCCCAACCAGATGAAGAGAAGATATTTGAGCCTGTGAATTGTTGCATATTGCTGCAGATTTTACGGACAGACTGTCCTGATTTGACTCTGCTTATGGATGCAGATTTCACAAAGTTCCCACTGGAATGAAGATTCTTCACATCAAAGAATAGAATTGTCTCCTTAGAGCACTGGGTTGATGTAAGTGGGTAGCATAGAAATAGGATACCCAAAATTGGGGGATGAAGGTATGAAGTGGTTGGTTTACAGACTTTCTTAGGTGGGGAAGATATTCATAAGATTATAGGATTAAGGTGTAGGTGTTACTTAACTGCAATTTTTAGGCATAGAATATTTTTGTTTTGTTCACTTATAGAATGCTATTTTTAAATTAGGGTGGCACATATTAAATGGTATGCATTTTAGATTTTTCCTGTTAGGGACAGATGTGATTTTCTTATTGTTTGTTTGAAAATTATAAATTGCTAAAGAGTTGTGTGACAGTGTCAAATTGTCAAGGGGTGGCCTGTGGTAGTTATATAATTGTTTGTCAATTAGAGGATTGAGAGTGTAGAAGTGAAGTCTAGCCTGTCAATCAGATTATAACCAATGAGGCCTGTGTGTGGGCATGGTCTTTTCCTGAGGATTCTGGCAACTCCTGTATATCCTCTTTGGTGGTGGAGACAATCTTTCTCTCTTGACTCACTCCCTACAAGACATCTCTGAGGAAAAGTCACATGGACCTACCCTGATATATCCAGAGCCCTGGGGACTGGAGAAGCCATGTGGAGGTATCTGTCAGCTATGAGATGCTTACAACACCACTGGATCCACAAGATCTCCTACCCACTGGCCTGTGATCTTCCTGCATTTGGCATCATTGCATGTGTTTTGTGAGTCTGAAGAGAACTTTAAAGATTGGTTTCAGCCATATGGGCTAATATCAGACTTAAGGATTTGATCTGGACTAGGCTGGGATGTTTTCTCAATACTCAATTGTTCTTGTATATAAACCTTTTTCGTATACACATTTGTCTGTTTATGAATTTGTTTCTCTAGTCTACACAGACTAAACACATGATATAAGTGGGAAATATCCAAATTTTATTTAAACTTGTATGAATTCACTTATTTACACAGTTGTATGAGAAAAATATAAGAAAAACCAGAAAAAGCCAAAATACATTTTCTTTATAACTAGTGATATATTTTAAAATATCAATATGGCAAGAGAAGATGAGTGAGTACACTTTGGCAAAGTCTGTGGGCATGGTGCTCTATTGTGAAGCATTAGATCACTGAAAATAATGAGAAAAGTCCAAAAATACTAGATAACAAATCATGTTTAACACACAGCTTTACCATAAGTGAAGACTGATGTCATTATATGTACTAGGTGGGCACAAACTTAGATGTAGAGTAATAACTATTATGCTATTATCATGTATAAAGTAGTACATGTGATGTATGATAATAAACTGTAAGATGAGCTAACCATAGTTCTCTTGGAAGCAATAATTATTAAAAAATAACTCATTATATTGAATTACCTAGAAGTAATAGAGCTAATGAATCAAATTCCACCTAGATTTATATCTTTTTCTCTGTCTAGATCTCTCCAGTATATCTCCTAAGTTCTCAATCTTCCCCACAAATTCTTATAATCCATATTTCATGCTGTGGATTTATTTATCAATATTTGATTTTTAATTATCCATAAAATTATCCATATCTAATTTTTAATAGCCATCTTTAACCAAAATTTTCATTTTCTGCTTGGTTGACATTAAAACTGATTACTCTCTTCAATTTGTGTTTTTATTTATTCATATTTTTCTTTTCCTGATAGTTTCAATATATTAGCTTTCAGTTTGGTTCTTTGTTTTAAAAAAATAATATTTATAAGATCACCTAAAAAGATATATCTAAGGTGTGTGGAGTTGTAGTGCATTATGATTTGGGCTTCTGACTCCAAGATCAATAGTACCAAAACATCAGCCACTCTGAGGGCAAGTGCTGAGGCTTTCTGCTCCCATGAAGATGTACAACCTTGGAAACTCACAGGGATATTTCTATTCAAATCCATCAGGTCACTAAGAAGCAGAATTGAATTGACTAAAAGGCAGTGTGAATGCTATACATCTAGTCAATGACTCTCATTTTATTCTTTCTATGTTATTTTTGCCACACACTATTAGAGAATGTTTCAAAGGTGTTCAGGACAGCATTCCAAGATCTACTAATACCATAGGTTTATAACAACGGCATAGAAAAAATTCAGAACTATGAAGCAGAAGATATAAATTTTAATTTTTCTTTCACGTCTTTTTCTTATGTTAACTTTATGATTTAGTTCTATCATCTGTGAAAGTGGCATCATATATAACTGATTATCCTACTTCAACTAGATGTAAAGCACTTTGAAAGTTGTGATCTGAAATGAAAATAACTGAATAAAAAGCAGCATAGCAAATAATTCATGAATTTGTCATATAAAACTAAACATAAATAAATAAATTAGTTAAATAACATGTTTTCTGTTTTTTATAAGGTATGTTATTATTACTTTTATTTGGGGGATTAGAAAACTGATGTACTTAAAGGTTAATGGTTTATACATGATCACAAAGGAATTAAGTGTTAAAGCAGGGGTTAAATCCATTGTTTACTTCTAGAAATTATGTTAATGATTATACTAGATTGCTACTGATATTTTGAATGTTAATGATATTGGGCAACAACCTACCAAACCAAGCTCACTGCCATTTATTCATTCTTAGCTCACAGTGACATTGTGGGACAGAGTAGAGTTATTTCTTTTTGTTTTTGCTGCTATAAATTTTTATAGGATTGTAGTGCCCCAAAGAACAGGTGATGGATTCATGCTGCCTATCTTTCAGTTAACAACCCAATGTGTAACCCATTACAACATCAGGCTCCCATTTGGGTGCAAAGTCAGACTAAAACATTAAAATGAAAACAAAATAAACAAACAAACAACAACAACCCCCCCCCCCCAAAGTTCAGGTTTTGTAGAAGAGAATGGCATATACTGGTTAATGCTCCACTAGAGTCCAATTTTCCTTTACCTCATCATCATGTCTAAATTTATAGATGCCTCTATTGCCATTCATACTTTTTTACCTTTAATTTTCTTCTCATATCCAACTAGGAAAAATAGAATAACTTCATTCATATTTGAAACCTGGGAAATTTATGAAGGGATTATCCAAGCAGAAAATGGAAAATTGACTCTAGCATAGGATGAGGAGATGGTCCTGAGACTGGGAGGAAATTGGCAGTTCTGAGACAGGTGTATGTGGTGAGGAGCAGGAATAGGAGCAGTTTTTCAGAGCCAAGGGACTATGACCCGTTGTGGAAGGTGGCAATATTGAAGAACCTCAGCTGCTCTGGGAGAAACCCTAGTCAGAAGAGAATAAATTCACTGCCTTCTCTCTCCATTCCAACCCTCTACATTCTCCCCGCCGCCCCAAACTATTGTATTAGGACATAATTCAGGCATCATACCATTTATAATTCAGTCATATCAAGTCTCATTTTAAAATTGCTACCACAATCATTTTCAAAACATCTTCCTTCTTGTACTCCTTGGTATCAGCTCCCCATTGCCCTTTACCTCCTCTGCTTCACCCCCAGGAACCATTATTCTAGTGATTGTCACTATAGGTTCACCCATCCTGGGTTTCACATACCAGAAAACAGAAAAATACACAACAGAGAGTCAATAACACTACCAACAATAGCAAAATATAACAGATATAATCCACAATTTGAAAAAAAAATAGAAACTATTAAAAACCAGATCAAGCTCAAAGTGTATCACAAGGGAGATTAAATGTCAAGGTTTAACCATTCAAGTTAGATTTATCATTTTACCCTACTATTATTGTCTCTAGGATACCTGGTGGTTGTGCAGTGGTCTGCAAGCCATGTGGTTGGCAGTTCGAAATCACCAACAAGAGAATGTCTGGGTTTTCTACTCCTGTAAACAATTATAGTCTCCCAAGCCCCTAGGGGGATTACTAGGAGGCAGTATTGACTTGATTGCAGCGAGTTATTGTTATAATTCTCTCTATAATACTTTCTGTCTAAGAACAAGTTTGTTCCCATCCGTCAATTATGCTCCGAGAAAAATCAGTGGAGACTTATCCCATGTGTAGATCCTGAAAAAAAAAAAAATATATATATATATATATATATATTGAGCATACACTGTCATCTATACCCTCCTGCAAACCAGAATTTCACAATTTAAGCTCTGATAATATTCCCTTCTTTGGATTTGGATTATGTCATCTACAATCCTTGTATTGGTGATCATGGTGTGTGTGTTAGTCTGGGTACTTTAGAGAAACAAATCCACAGAAACTCCTGTATAAGAGAGAGTTTTATATAAAGGTTAAGTGCACATCAAGAAAACATCCTAACCCAGTGCTGCTCAAGCCCACAAGTCCAACATTAACCCATATGTCTGACACCAATCCAAAAAGTCCTCCTCCATCTCACAAAACACATGCAATGATGCTGACTGCAGGAGGAAAGCCAAGTCAGTCAATGTGTAAGCATCTCAGCACTGTCAGGGGTCTCCACAGGGCTGCTCCAGCACAGAGGGCTGGGTTGGGGTAGGTCCATGTGGCTTCTCCTCAGGGATGTCTTGCAGGAAGTGAGCCTTGCCAGCTAAAGCAGGGAACTGGCTAAGGCAGCTGCATCCTGTTCCAACCATCATAAAGCAAGAGACTCGAGAACTAGAAAGGTGAGGCTCACTATTTATCTCTCTGCCATTGAATTACCCCACATGTGTTTATCGGCCAGGTTGGCACAATAAATTAACTACCTCAGACACTATTCTTTCTGATAGCCAGAAACCATATAATTTCTTCACCACACTTTGCTGTAGCTGTTATATTATCCATGTTTCCTTCAGGAGGGGCCTCTCATAAGAACTAGTTGTTCTTAGATTGGAGCTAGTATTGAGTATGTGTCCAAAATCCAGTCCTAAACCTGCCTCTAGTTCTTGGAGAACTAGACATTTTGGCTATTTTATTGTAGAGAATCTTATGTATCATCTACCTGTAACATAAAGTCTTTCTGATTATAGTGTCATTAATTTAGCCATGATAATGTATAAAAATCACAATTGAGAAAGGGAGATTGAACAAGTATAGGCTAACAACAAATTATAATACATGGATTATTCACTTGCACAAATTAAGTCCATACATCACAAAACACTATTTACACAAACAATAGGAGTTGTTGGCCAGGGAAAATTTACCTTGCCAACATAACATAATATTTACTTACAATGTCAGACACAGGTCTGCCATAATAATACAATATATTAATTAAGCAAGTATGGCATTGAAGTAGTAAGTAAATGGTAGTCTGCCTACTGACAGTTCAATACTCCTGATATAGTTGTCCTTTACTTCTTCATACACTATGTATTTTGAGTTTTCAGGCTTAAATCTTCATGTTATCTCATGTTTGAGAGAGAGCCCAGGGCACATTGGCCCAAGTTTATGCACACTCACTGGGGACACATACTGGGGCATTGAATCCTGGATATTCAAGAAGCACAACATACTCCAAAAACCAAACTACATGATGTGATGTGGAAACACCACTAGGTGAACTGGGCTCTATCTCCAACCCTTTACTTTTTTTCCAAAGTTTTCTTTTTCTTTAAAAAAATCATTTTATTAGGAACTCTTGCAGCTCTTTTCAAAATCCATACATCCATTCATTGTGTCAAGCACATTTTTACATATGCTGCCATCATCATTTTGAAAACATTTTCTTTCTACGTGAGCCCTTGGTCTAAGCTCATTCCCATCCCCCTTCCCCATCCTTGATAATTTATCATTTATTTTTCATGTCTTACAATGACTGACTTCTCCCTTAACCCACTTTTCTGTTGTCTGTGCCCTTAGAAGGGGGTGTGTGCAGATCATTGTGATCAGTTCCTCTTCCCCTCCTGGTATCACTACTCCCATTATTGGTCCTGAGGGGTTTATCTGTCCTGGATTCCCTGTGCTTCCAGCTCTTGTCTGTACCAGTGTACATACTCTGATCTAGTCAGATTTGTAAGGCAGAATTGGGGTCATGATAGTGAGGGTGGGGGAAGCATTAAAGAACTAGAGGAAAGTTGTATGTTTCATCAGTGCTCTACTTCACCCCAACTGGCTAGTCTCTTCCTTGTTACCCTTCTGTAAGGAGATGTCCAATTGTCAACAGATGGGCTTTGGGTCTCCACTGTGCACTCCCCCTCATTCACTTTGATATGATTTTATGTTCTGGGTCTTTGATGCCTGGTAACTGATCCCATTGACATCTCATGATCACACAGGCTGGTGTGCTTCTTCCATGTGGGATTTGTTGCTTCTCAGCTAGATGGCTGCTTGTTTATCTTCAGACCTTTAAGACCCCAGATGCTATATCTTTTGATAGCATGCACCATCAGCTTTCTTCACCATATTTGATTATGTACCCATTTTGTCTTCAGTGATCTTATAGGGAAAGTGAGTATCACAAAATGCTGGATTATTAGAGCAAAATGTTCTTGCATTGAGGGAATACTTTAATAGAGGCCCAATGTTTGTCTGCTACCTTAATACGTAACAGATAAATATATGTACATAGATTGAAAGAATTAGGAGGCAAAGAACATTTATAGAGTTCTAAATACAGGCATGTATGTATGTAAATATCTTTCCAAAGTTTTCTATTGGCCAAACAAGCTGGAAGTCAGCTGTCTAAAGAGCACAGAAAAGCCAGTCTCCATGCATCTTTCCTTCGCTCACCCTCACCCTTACCCTCACCCTCATCCTCACCCTCGCCCTCACCCTCACATGGATTTGTAGAACAGAACAGGGTTAATAAAAATATTAGTCTAAGCCCAAACTGGCCAGTGATGATACATTTCCTTCCTTTCCTCTATGTTTCATTCTCCTTGAAAATCCATTTCAAATACGTTGGTTTTACCAAGACAATACATTTAATGGTTTTAGGTCCTCAAGATTTTTTAACAACACAGCATTTTTTATCTTTTATTGGTAAAAGAAACTGGGCTGTGAACTGTGAAGAATCTGGTGATTTTTTTTTTGATTCCTTATAGTTTCAGGAATGGTCTGTGGCATATAGGAAATGGTCACTAAAAATGTTTAATTGATGACCAAGCAGTCCCATTAAGAGTTGGTCATTCACAGGTAAGGAGTTGGATGAGAAGTCTCACTCTTGGAACAAGCATAGAGTAATTTTTTTTTTAATTCTATAGCTTCCAGTCACTGTGCCTAGCAGAATCTTTCTTCTCTCTTTGTTTGCCTCTATATTTTGTTTGTTTGCTTGGAACCAGCACGTGTGTCACAAAAGAATTTGTCAATTTCAATTTTACTTTTCCTCCTTTTTAAACCACTAATACCAGTGTTTATGTCTAATGCATAAGGAACCTAGAGGATTTTTTAAGTTTGCAACCCTTCTCTTTCTTTTAAATTTTCATTTTGTTCATTTGTATTATTATTATTACCCCCTTTCATTTGTGGAATATAACACATACAAAGAAAAACTTACCAAATATGTTGCACAGTCTATCCTATTTAAATAATGACGGTTTCCCAATAATTACACTCCCCACCCCACCCCAGTTTATTGATCTTTTTCTATTTTTTTCCCTTTTCCACCCACCCACGTCTTACCTCTGTCCCTTTTCTCTTCTCCTCCTCTGGCCCTGGCCTCGTCTTAATCTTCCAGTCTTTTCTTGTGAGACCATTTTGTTTCCCTTTGTAATACTGATATCACAAAATATCGATCTTTATAAGATTGACTAGCTTTGCTGAGCATAATGTCCTCCAATTTTGTCCCTATCATGAGGTGTTTGGCAGTCTCATCATTGTTTTAATTTAAAAAATATTCAGTTGCTCTATGTACCAGAATTTGTTTATCCATTCTTCCACAGATGAGGGTTTGATTGCATGTGTATATGAGCACATATATATGAGCAAATTTATGCTCTAACAGTAATTGCTGTGATAAACATAGATGTGTATATATCTGTTCATGTTTTGTTCTTTATTTCTTTAGGCTACATATGAAGCAGAAGGATTGCAGGATCATAAGATATTTGTATTTGTATTTTGTTTAAGGAAGTACCATACAATTTTCCATAGAGGATGTACCTATCTGCAATCAAACCAACAATGTACAATCTTTCCAATCTTTCTATTTTGTTTGGCTCTATTTATGGCCATTGATGAATTCCGAAATTCATCTGTCACTTTCTATTATTAAACCATCTTATAAAATATAGTCCAATTCAACTCTGTCTTTAAAATGCATTAACCCAGAGAAAGGTATAAAATATTCCTATATACATTTATTTGTATATTTATATTTAATAAATGTGCACACACAAGGGTTTCAAAAAGTTCATGGAACAATGGAATTCAAAGCTAATAAGATTTCCCACAAACTTTTTGAAGCTTTCTTGTCAGTACCATTGTATATGGGTACAGATCCAATTATGAAGTTGCTTTCATTGTGTTAGAACACATCATGGGTGATTGCTAGAACCTACTTGCCAAACTATTCTGACTCCTGGCCCAGGTAAGTTGACGCAAAACCACCTAGCCTCGAGGGGCTCCAATGCCTTGTGATAAGAAGACATCCTCTTCTGTTTTACTCTCCCACTTTCTTTATTGTCTTTTCTTCCTGAGAGGCAAAGTGGGAAACAATGGAGAAGAATATATGAGGGAATTTCAAAAGTTCATGAAAAAATGGAAATAAAAGATAATAGCTTTTTCCACAAAATTTTTGAAACTTTTTCAGAGACAATATTTTCTTTGCAATATCTTCTGGTAACTACCCTTCTTTTTTTTTCATTTGGTTGTTACAAAATACTACTCTAACGGTTGCTGACTGATATTTGGTTCTACGTCGATGGCCAATATCCAAATGACAGCTTTTACTGGGTGGATTGTAGTTTCTTCCAAAAAACCTGAAACTGCCTCTCCTTCGGTGGCTTCTGAAACAGAAGATCTGGGTTTAAATCATGCCTTTTCTGTGTACTTCCCTCTTTATTCCTTGCTGTTCAGTCCATAGGCTTTTGTTTGTGGAATCTTCTTGTGTGGTGGTCATACCTCTGTACTATTTAATAGCAGTGTTATTTGCATTTATCAACTCTTGATTTGATCCTCAGGAATCTTAATTATTTTTACCCAATAGCATGTTTGGAATGCAGGCTAATCTCTTCCATTCTCCAGCTTCTGAGTACTTATTCTCTCAACTATAGTATCATGGGCAATTGGACAGAATTTGTTCGTTTTGATGCTATGCAGTTTATAAACAATAGAGAACAGCTATGATCTGTATTTTTGGTGGGAGAGGAGATGGCCTAGCTTCCAATTTTGTAGATCAGGTGTGTTGGAGTTATAGTCTAAATCAGTTGTGTGAATTGGAACAGACTGGATGGTGCTTAACAACAATAACAACAAAACACCATTCTGTTCAAATAGGTGCTGCTTACCAGAACATCTTTATAATATACTTATATATTTTGATAAATCTATAATTTGACATCATAGAGTGTGTTCCATTCAATGATGTGTGTATAAACACATCTTTTATATTTGAGGATTGTCTTGCCAAATAATGATTAGTGTGAGTCAATGTTCAAACTGGATTCTATTTATTTTAATCATAATTAATACAGATAAAAGAAGAAAATAACTGTTAAGTAGTTCTATCACAAATTACTTCATAGTATGACTCCAAAGTGACAGAGCAGTCAAAAACCAACAATGAGATTTACTTGTGATTGTACTTCTAAAACTGAAGCATAAACCCTGCAACAGCCAGGAGGGGAAAGAGGCTGTGCAGGTCTTAAAATATTGTTTCTAACTCACACATAATCTTTCATTCACATTTGGGTCGTGTGAAAGCCAGCTCTTCCTCAACCAATTAAAAGCAACATGTACGTCAGCCCACTGGAGAGCTGAGCCCAATGCTCTGCACCACTTTGAAAAAGGCTTTTTGAACTAAAGCTAGGACTATAACTAAATGCAGTGTGATGAAATATTGGTTGCTTGGTTCTTTCTGAAATCTGTCCCTATCATCAATGCCATGACACCCAACTTCCTTTTTGGAGGGCTTTGCCTTTCCCCACTTATAAATCCCACCAAGGATATGTGAAAAGACCACCCAGTACTGAATTTGATATAGAAGCATTACTGGAAAATAAATTGAATGCCTGATGTACACATGGGTAGGTGCTAATATGCCCTGGAGAGGTAAGTCACTGATGTTTGAAGAGCAGGGGAGTTAAGAAAAAAAAAAAAACATTGAATAATGAGTGGCACTAGTTCAAAGGAGTGAAAATATTTAGACATTAAACATTTCTTTTCCTTTTGTAAAAAATCTTTTTATTGGGGGTTCATACAGCTCTTATCACAATCCATCCATCCATTGTGTCAAGCACATCTGTACATATGTTACCATCATCATCTTCAAAGGATTTTCTTTCTACTTGAGTCCCTTGGTCTTAGCTCCTCATTTTCCCCCCTCCCTCCCCCTCCCTGCCCCCGCTCATGAACCCTTGATAATTTATAAATTATTTTTTTTCATGTCTTGCACTGTCCAATGTCTCCCTTTACCCCCTTTTCTGTTATCCATCCCCTCCTGGAAGAAGGTTATAGGTAGGTCACTGTGATTGGTTTTCCCTTTCTCCCTCCACCTTCCCCTTACCCTCCTGGTATGGCTACTCTCATTATTGGTCCCGAGGAGTTTATCTGTCCGATATTCCCTGTGTTTCCTGCTCTTATCGGTACCCATGTACATGCTCTGGTCTAGTCAGATTTGTAAGGTAGAATTAGGGGCATGATAGTAGGGGGACAGGGGGTCGGGGAGGGGGCGAGGAAGGAAGCATTAAAGAACCAGAGGAACGCTGTATATTTTATTGGTGCTATGCTGTACCCTGACTGGCTCGTCTTATCCCCACTACCCTTCTGTAAGGGGATGTCCAATTGCTTACAGATTGGCTTTGGGCCTCCACTCTGCACTCCTCATTCACATTATGCTTTTTTGCTCTGGGTCTTTGATGCCTGATTTTTGATCCCGCATGATCACACAGACTGGTGTGCTTATTCTATATGGGCTTTGTTGCTTCTCATCTAGATGGTCGCTTGTTTATCTTCAAGCCTTTAAGACCCCAGATGCTATATCTTTTGATAACCAGGCACCATTAGCTTTCTTCAACATATTTGCTTATGCACCCACTTTGTCTTCAGTGATCGTGTCGGGAAGGTGAGCATCTCAGAGTACCGATTATTAGAACAAACTGTTTGTGTATTGAGGGAGTACTTGAGTAGAGACCCAATGTCCATCAGCTTCCTTAATACTAAACCTATAAATATATGTACATATATCTATTTCCCATATATATACATAGATGTATATACATATATTGATATATGTACATAAATCTATTTCATTATATATACATATAATTACATAAAATTTATTTTCTAATTGAAACTTTAGTTTGATTATGGAAAGCATATTTGAATTTCAAGATGAGATTAATTTAGACATATAAGAATTGAATATTTTTATTTTCCAAAGTTTTTTTTAATTCTCTGTGGTTAATTTGTTTGAGATATCCTAGCTAACTCAAACAAGAACTGCTATTTTAAGATGCATAAAACTTAGATAAATTTGGGCAATCCCCCAGATATTAAAAGAGAATCCCAGGGCTTTGTGAGGTTATTGTACCTCTTTTCTATTGGTTTTAAGTAAAATAAAATTATATGTATGTATACATATCCAATTCCTTTAATACTATTTAGTATATATGCATGCTTTTTATGTATATGTATATATATATATATATATATACACACACATACATACAAGATAGTATTAAAGGAATTGAACATTTTCAATGACCTTTTTTAATTCTGTATTATATATTTATATATGTGCATGTTTAATGAAAATTTTTACAAATATTTAAAATCTTAAATAGAACTTTTGAGAAACATCAGTATACAGTTAGTAAAACTTTATGCTAGAATGTGCTTGAACTTGATTCCAAAATGTGCTAGTCATAGGCACAACAATTGGACTACTGCGGGCTTCCTTCGCAGGAGCAGAGTCTGCCCTGGAGGATTTACTACAAGACAAAGAATTTGGGATGTAGAATTCAAACAACAGAGCAAAAAAGAAAAAGTACCTGCAAACAACAATCGGTAATCCCACAATATCCTCCTCTGTGGCAAATGTTCCCTCGATGTTTTTTTTCTTGTGTTTTTTTTTAAATTTTAAGAGAACATTTATTAATTCTTTTTTAAAAAATCATTATTGGGGGCTCATACAACTCTTATCACAATCTAGCCATACATCCATTGTGTCAAGCACATTTATACGGTTGTTGTCATTATCATTCTCAAAACATTTTCTTTCTACTTGAGTCCTTGGTATTGCTCCTCATCACCCCACCCCCACCTCCCTCCTTCACAAACCCTTGATAATTTATAAATTATTTTTATTTTGTCATATCTTACACTGTCTAATGTTTCCCTTCACCCACTTTTCTGTTGTCTGTCCCCTAGGAGGGGAGGTTATATGTAGATCATTGTGATTGGTTCCCTCTTTCTCCCCCACTCTATCCATACTCTCCTGGTATCTCTACATCTGTCCTGGATTCCCTGTATTTACACCCAGATCTGGCCCCACCACACTGAGGCAAAACACAGAATAGCAAGGGGAACAGAACAATGAAGTCCCAAGGAATACCAAAAATAGACTCTGGGGCCAGAGCATGGCATCCCATCAGATTCAACTGTAAACATTTCTAAAGGTCAACAAACAGACCTTGAACTATTTACAGGCATTTCTTTTTTTTCAGTCGTTGGTTATTTTGTTGTAGTTGTTTTGTTTTCTTTTGTTGCTTTGTTTTGCTGTGTCTTTTTTTATGCATATTATTGTCTCTGCAGGTCTATCTAGATAAGATAGGCAGGATAACCAATCTGGTGGAGAAAACAACTGGACCAACTGTTCCAGGGGTACATGGGAGAGGGGGAGATGGAGGAAGGGGAGTGGCTGTTAATAAACCCAGGGACAAGGAAACAACAAGTGATGCAAAATTGATGGCGAGGAGGGTATAGGAGGCCTGGTAGGGCTTAATCAAGGGCAATGTAACCTAGAGGAATTAATTACTGATACCCAAATTAAAGCTGAACATGATCATGGGACAAGAGGAAAGTAAAGTGAAATAGAGGAAAGAACTAGGAGGCAAAGGGCATTTATAGAGGTCTAAATACAGGCATGTACATATGCAAATAAATTTATATATGATGACCGGGAAATAGATCTATGTGCATAAATTTATAGGCTTAGTATTAAGGTAGTAGATGGATATTGGGCCTCTACTCAAGTACTCTCTCAATTCAAGAACACTTTGCTCTACTAAATTGGCATTCCATGATGCTCACCTTCCCGATATGATCGCTGAAGACAAAGTGGGTGCATAAGCAAATGTGGGTGCATAATTTGATGGTGCCTGGCTATCCAAAGCTATAACATCTGTGGTCTTAAGGGCTTGAAGATAAGCAAGGATCCATCCAGCTGGGAAGCAACAAAGCCCACATGGAAGAAGCACACCAACCTGTGTGATCATGAGGTGTCAAAGGGATCAGGTATCAGGCATCACCAGAACCAAAAATCATGTCATTGTGAATGAGGGGGAGTGTGGAGTGGAGACCCAAAGCCCATCTGTTGGCAACTGGACATCCCCTTATAGAAGGGTTGTGGGGAGGAGACAAGCCATTCAGGGTGCAGTATAGCACCAATGAAACATACAACATTCCTCTAGTTCTTTAATGCCTCCTCCCTCCAACTATCTTGATCCCAATTCTACCTTACCAATCCCTCATTCCTATTGTGGCAGAAGGCGGGTTATCCACCAAATTTAAAAGCAAAATAGTTGCCCGAGCCTTCAGTTTTTGGTGTTGTCCCTAGAAGGCAAATACCCAGACAGCCAAAAGTTACATGTTCCAGTCCATTCTTTTTTTCCCTGTGTGGTCATGTGGTTATGATTTCTTTTTATAATGACATATTAGGAAGGATGTGTGTCAATTCTGACCAAGTTGTGCCTTCTTCTCATCTCTTTTCTTTATTATATAATTGAGTTTAGAGCATTTTATTACCCATAATTGTAGTGTAGTCACATACAGGAGGAATCTTGGTCTTTAAGTTACCACATGAAAGGCAGCTACATAGGTAGGACCAGAAATGGACTGCTAAGTGAAAGAAAGTGAAATATCTATTGGGCTAAACCAATGAACATTCATGGTTTATTTGTTACAGTAGCTAACATTGCCCTAGCTTATGCAGTAATTACACTTCGTAAGAAATGAGAGAGAGAAAACAACAGTAAAAAGAGTGAAGGGGTTTTTGTTTTTTTTCTTAATATTTCTAAGAGATTGAAGTTCCAATTAACTCTTAATTTTCAAGAAGAAATCAGTGAAGAAGAAAATTATAGTGTATTAGTCTGGGTTGAATAGAGGAACAAATTCATAGACTCTCATATGTGCATAAGAAAGAATTTTATATATAAGAGCAAGTGAATATAGAGAAAACATCCTAGCCAAGTCCAGATCAAGCCCATAAGTCTGATATTAGCCCATATGTCTGATATCAATCTAGACAATCCTCTTCAGACTCATGAAACACTTGTAGTGAGGCCAAACGTGGAAGATCACAGACCAGTGGGTGGGAAGTTTTGTGGATCCAGTGGTGTTGTAAGCATCTCAGAGCTGGCAGAGATTTCCACGTGGCTTCTCCAGCTCAGGGCACCAGTGTAGTTCCATGTGTCTTGTCATCTTCAATGTCTCCCAGAGAGTCAGCCTTGTCAGTAGTGAGTCTCCCAGGGAGTGAGCAGAGAGAGAAAGAGGTCTCCTGCCTCCAAGGAGGAATACCAGAGTTCCCAGAATCCTTAGGAGAAGGTCATGCCCACTCAGAGGCTTCCTTGCCTATGACCCAATTGACAAGCTAGACTCCACCCCTTAACTCTTACTCCTCTCAAATTGACAAGTGATTATATAACTACCACCTACAGCTACCTTCATAGTAATCCCTCAGCTGTTAAAAAGGATTAAGTGATTATACAAGTTAATTGCAAGAAAGGAAGAGAAATGGATGGGAGATAAATCATGTACGTAGTTGTTTATATGGAGTATTGTAAGAGGAATTTCAGGAGCTCTGACTGTTCTGAAGAGTTCTCAGGATAAAACAGCAAGGTGAATGAAAAGCTAAACAATCTTTTCAATGATTAATGAAGGTGTTTGTTTTTTTATCTATTACCACTCCATTTTGATAGCAGATGGGCCATATCATATACAAATTCATTAAGGGAAGGCTTTGAGGAACGGGAGGTTGAGGTTGGGGATTTTTTTTCTATAGGGGAATAATAGTAGTAGTATATAGGGGAATAATATAGTATATAGTAGTCTATAGGGGAATAATCTCTTTAGACTCTTAGCTCCTCATATTTCATAAGGAATGAAAATTTTAAATAGTACTAGATTTGATGAGTCTGTAAAAATGTAAACTTTTCATATATCAGTAGAATTGATTGAGATAAATTGGGCCCTTAAACCTGAGTCATGTAATAGTTTTTAAGACATTAAGGGGGAAAAATTACATTGTGTTTTACTTCAACAGATTTTCAATAATAATTTTTTTATTCCTTAGTATACTAATATATCAGATATAATTACTATTCCATCCCCTACTTTAGGCATTGAAGATATAATAATGAATAAATAGGAAAAAATCTCTATTCCAGTCACAGGTAAATTCTAAAGGAGTAAATAGAGAAAGAAAAAGTTTGTACATTCCCAAATATATAAGAAAACGATTAACAAAATTGTCCAAAGATAGGTAAGAGCCTTCCCTTTTTAAAATAAATTTATAGGATATCTTGATATATGTCAAAGATTGAGGAAGACAACTGTTCCATTTAAAAATGCAAACTCTTGTAGATTACAGTAATGTTGGGCAGGTTGTTTGTTTACATGTCTTCTGTGACTATTTAATATAGAGAGGGAATTGGAGCTAGCACATTTTTTCTCTCTCTCTTTTTAAATAGGCTCTGAATTTCTTGCTTGAAGAAATGCTTATCTAGCCATAGCAAATTATTTAGTTATCATATATACTTTTGAAATTTAAATGTGGAAAAATTTTAACCTATAAGAATAAAGAACCAAAAGGATTTCATGCATCATTAGCTTTACTTTTAGAGTGTGAAGACAATAGGTTAAAACTTAATGCCCATGTCATTAATGTCCATTCAAGGTCTAGTGCTTAATGAATAATAGCATGTTGTCCTCAAGTGATAATTAACTGATTAGTTTGAAAGACATTTTTTAACTCTTGTTGGATTGAGACTAGAATTGTGGGAGCCCAGAAACCATCCACACTTGTCCATGAATCATATACAAATCTGGTTCATCTGATCTCATTATCATTTTATGACAAAGAACATTATCAATCAGCCCTCTGGGGTGTTAGGCAATTCTATTGATAGCATCATTAATCTATCTAAGGGTTTGTAATCTAGCATACTGTTGACAAAAAGTGGTTATGTAAATATAACCCAGCTACAAACTGTAATCCATTAATTATTGATTTGTAGAGATTGAACTCTTAAATGACTGAGTTCTGTTTACATTTACCAGGGAGGATGGTGCTAGGGGAAAATATCTAGGAACATTCATTTACAAGGGTAGAATGTGGTCTATCAGATTAATATATGGGATAGAAAAGTAAAATAGGGAATTACATTGGTAAATATATAGTGGATTGGGGCCACCTTTTATTGGATACCTGTATCCTAGACCAGGGAATCTAAACAAGGTCCAAAGACCTCCAAATTCAAAGTCTTGGGGTGGCCATCATTCTTTTCTTTTCTTTTATTTATTTATTTTTAATCATTTTACTGGGGGCTCTTACAATTCTTATTACAAACCATAAATCAGCTGTATCTGACATGTTTGTACATATTTCCCATCGCCCTTTTCAAGACATTTACTTTCCATTGAGCCCTTGGGATCAGCTCCTCTTTTTTCCTTCCCCACTCCCAACCCTCATGGCCCCTTAATAAACTGTAGATTGTTAATTATTTTCAAATATCACTCTGACTGCTGTCTCCCTTCCCCTGTGGTTTCTGTTGTTCTTCCTCCTGGCTGGGGGAGTGTGTGATTATGCACCATTCATTGCAATTGGTGACCCCCTCCATCCCCACTTTTACCCCATTCCCCCTACCCTTTTGGTATCTTATTCCAATTCCTGTTCCTGGGTTCCATGTGTTGTGAGTTTTATCTCTTGCCTATACCTACGTACATGCCCCCCATCTAGTCTAGATTGGGAGGCAGCATTGAGGTCATGATAGCGGGGTGGGGGTGGGGGTGGTGAGGAGGCCTCCAGGGAACAGAGGTATATTGTGTGACCCATTCGTGCTCTACTGCATCCTGATTGACTCACCCTTTCCCTGCAACCCCTTTGTGGGGGGATGTTCCATTGTCCATAAATGGTTTTTGGGTCTCCGCTCCAACCCGCTTCCATTCTCACCAATAAAGTCAACAGAACAACCCCTCCAATAGCAAAAGAAAAGAAATAAAAATCAGGGCAGAGTTAAACCAACGGGAAGACATGAGAACGATGCAAAAGATAAATGCAGCAAAAAACTGGTTCTATGAAAGGATCAACAGAATTGACCGGCTGCTGGCAAATTTAACCAAGGAAAGGAAGAAGCAAACATCAACAGCCAGGAAGAGGGATGAAACAGGGGTAATTACAACAAATCACAATGAGATTTAAAGGATAATCACAAAGTACTATGAAGGTCTTTATTTTAATGAATTCAGAAATGTGGAAGACATGGATAAAGACTTGGAAAAACAGACCCTCCCTAGATTGCCTCTGACAGAGGTCAAGAAACTCGACAAAGCCATAGTGAAAGAAGAAATAGAGAGGGTCATCAAGAACCTACCAACAAAAAAGCCCCTGGCCAGATGGCTTCATAGCAGAATTCTACCAAGCATTCAAGGAAGAGTTGACCCTGATCCTCCAAAAAGTATTCCATAGCATAGAAAAGGAGGGCAAACTCCCAAACTCATTCTACGAAGCCAGCATAACTTTGATACCTGAACAGGGCAAAGACCCCACAGGTATAGAGAACTACAGGCCGATATCTCTAATGAACATAGATGCAAACATCCTTAACAAAATATTGGCCAATAGAATACAAAGGAATATAAAACATTTCATCCGCCTCGACCAGGTAGGATTCATCCCAGAGATTCAGGAATGGTTTAACATCAGAAAAATCCATCAATATTATACACCACATTGATAAGAAAAAGGATAAGAATCACATGATAATATCCATAGATGCAGAAAAAGCATTTGACAACATCCAACACCCATTCCCAATTAAGACACTCATGCAGATAGGAATGGAAGGTAAATTCCTCAAGTTGATGCAAGCTATCTATGAAAAACCACCAGCCAACATCATAATTAATGGATAAAATATAAAAACAATCCCACTGAAAAAAGGTAAAAGACAAGGATTCCCTTTGTCCCCACTTCTATTCAATATCATACTGGAGGTTCTAGCTAACAACATAAGACAGTTGAAGGTCATTAAAAGTATCCAAAATGGAAAGGAAAAAAAGTATCCAAAATGGGAGAGTAAGAGGTGAAACTATTGCTACTTGCAGACGACACGATCTTGTACATTGAAAACCCCAAAAGCTCCATAATGGGAGTACTTACAGTGATAGAGGAATATGGAAGAGTGGCAGGATACAAGATCAACAAACAGAAGTTGACGGGTTTTCTATACACATTGAACAGACCATGGAAGAGGAGATCAAGAAGGCAGTACCCTTCAGAGTAGCCAAGAAAAAACTGAAATACCTAGGAATATATTTAACAACAACAACAACAACAACAAAAATAAAGATCTATACAAGGAAAACTACAAGACCGACCTCCACATATGGAAGAACATCCCATACTTGTGGATTGGAAGGCTCAACATAATAAAGATGTCAATGTTTCCCAAAGCACTTTATAAGTTTAATGCTATTACGATTTAAACACAAACAACTTTCTTCAAAGAATTGGAAAAAAAACTGACCAACAATTTCATATGGAGAGCGAAGAACCCCAGAATTAACAGAGAACTCTTCAAGGAGAAGAACAAAGTCGGAGGACTCGCTTTATCTGATTTTAATACTTACTACACAGCTAGAGTGGTCAAAACAGCATAGTACTAGTACAAAGACAGATACTCAGACCAGTGGAAAAGAAAAAAGCCCAGAAATAAAACCATCAGCATATAGACAACTGACCTTCGATAAGGGTCCCTAAAACAAGGAAGAAGTGGATGCCCTTTTAAACAAGTGGTGCTGGAAACAATGGATATCCACATGTATAATAATGAAATAAGATGTTTTCCTCACCCCATGCACAAGAACAAACTCAAAGTGGGTCACAGATCTAGAAGTAAAAACCCCAAACCATCAGGACCATCAAGGAAGGAATCGGACAAACCTAAGATCATTGGCCCAGGGAATTCACAGGATCACTGCAACAGGGAAGGGTACACACACAGGAGAACTGGAAATTGACAAATGGGATTTAATAAGAATAAAACACCTGTGCACCTCGAAAGACTTCACCAAGAGGGTGACAAAGCAACCCACACACTGGGAGATTTTTAGTAATGACACATCAGACAAAGGGCTCACTACTAAAATCTACACCAGCCCCATGGCCTGCAAAAATTGGAAAACAGTTAGCCCCTCAAGGCAGTGGGCAAACGAACTGAAAAGAATTTTCACTAGGGAGGAGACCTGCATGGCCGACAAACACATGAGAAAGTGTTTTCGTTGATTAGCCACAAGAGAAATGCAAATTAAAACAACCACGAGATACCATCTAACACCCTTGAGGTTAGCCCAAATAAGAAAATCAGAGAGCAACAAATGTTGGAGGGGATTTGGTGAAATAGGAACCCTCCTGCACTGCTTGTGGTCGTGTAGATATGTACAACCACTGTGGAAAGCAATCTGATGATACTTAAAGAAAATGGAAATTGATCTACCTTATGACCCAGCCATCCTCTAACGGGCATATACCTAGAGGAGGTAACAAATAAAACACGACCAGTCATCTGCACTCCAATGTTTATTGTGGCACAATTCACAATCACAAAGACTTGGAAACAACCTAAATTTCCATTGATAGGTGAGTGGATTAGTAAACTGTGGCACATGCACAAAATGGAGTACTATGCAGCACTGAAAAGCATGGCTGATCACATGAAACACATCGTTTCATGGAAAGAGTTGGAAGGAATTATGTTAAGTGAGGTAAGCCAATCTCAAAAGGCCAAGTTTAACATGAGTGCCCTGAGGTAAGTACAACAGCACAGCAGGAATAGAAGAAAAGACACTTATCTCACAATACACGGGTGAAAGCATAGGCAGTCGGGGGGAGGGTAGGCCATCATTCTTTTCTTCTCCCACTGTGGAATTTCAGTCTTAAGTGCCAGGACTTTGGGTAATTTTGAGGAAGAGCTTAGTTCATCCAGTGGATTTCCACATCCTTCTGATGTGTCCTATGAGAGATGTCATGCTCCCCAAAGGACAGAGTCTAAGATCATCATAGTACATAGCACGTGTCTTTGGTCACCAAGGGTTGGGTCAAAACTAATTCAAAAGTGTCTAACCAGGAACATAGTACTCCACTTATTCTCCTCCTGGGTTTTATATAACTATTGTTGAGCATTAACAATATTTAGGATCAATAATTATTGATGTGATGTTGCACCCCCACACCCCCAATTCACCCCACAACAGAAGTGTAAATATCCGATACGGAATTTAGATGGTCCTCTTCCCTGATCTTGACTTGACTTTCCAGTAAGATACCTTTCTCACTCCTGTGTCAGTGTCAGTTGACTTGGCATGACCTTATCTCCTCTAAGGTGGTTCTTAATATGTGCATTTAAGGGGGATGATGTAACTCTATGCAGGTTAACTTTTTATATTAAAATTGAGGCTTAAGAGGTGTATAAAAAGATTTGTGCAGTGTTACAAGGTGTGTGGCAAAGTGTTCATAATCATTTTAATAACTCCAAACCCAAACCAAACTCACTGCCATCGAGTCAACATAGACTCCTCGTGACCCTATAAGACAGAATAAAATTGCCTCCTTTTGAATCTCCTTTTGAGACTGTAACTCTCTTTTTTTGGAATACATTCATTGAATTTATTTACTCAATATTAACGGAATTAATTAGCAGATTCATATTTCGTTTAAAATCTGTACAATACGTCTTCAAGAGCAGAAAACGACTGCTTTGATTGGTGTTTTTGAAGGATGTGCGCTAGAAACTGTAACTCTTTACTAGAGTAGAACTTGCTGATCACAGCCCAACCAAAATTCCTACCTCGCTAGGACTCATACGTTTTAATAACTAACATATATTAAACATTTGTGATTATCTTGGTATTTTTCCACAATCGTTGTACACATTTTCTCATTTCCGGACTTCTTGTCTGTCCTGCTCACTGTGGTATCCCTAGCACACAGGAGAGTCCCTAGAGCAGAGAAGTGTGCAACATCTGTCAAAAACAAAATAAGTGAGTGCATTGGACACCAGGTTTGTAGAAGGCTATGGACATTGTTAGAAACCCAAAATCCATCTTCAGGATCAGGATATATATTAAGCCTCTGATACCGGTATCACCTCTGACTGTAGTCAAGGATGTAAATAGCCTTGTTATCAGAAAAAGTGCATTGTATAGTTGATTATGGCAGATATAGTTAGATTAAATTGTAATATTTTATTATTTGATTTCCTTTTGACCCATTTCAAAGTTATTTAAGGCTTTAAATGTGAAGGGGAAATACAAGCTTCTGGTAAATTCCCTCTGACCATAGACTATTTTGAGTAACTTTGCTATCATGCAGAGTACATTGAAAAGTGGATTATACCAGTTATAATTAGATTACAATTTAACAACTTATCATTTGATTTCCCCTTTGATTAATTTTAAAGTTGTTCTAGTTTTCCAACATTTTGTAATTTTCCAATGAGGTTTTTTTCATTTTGCTTATTATTTATTGTGTGTGTGTATTTTCTGTATATGAAATCTAGGATAGATCAATGTATAGAGACAGTAACTAGACGAAGGGTTTCTTGGCGGTCCAACAGGGATGGTTGTGGGGAAATGGAGAACTAATAATGAGTACAAGAAAGAAGAAAATGTTCTAAAAGTGATTGTGGTTATGATTGTGCAACTCTTTTTGGTATGATTGAATTGTGTGATATGTGGTTTATATGCTAATGACACTTTTTTTTAAGTAAGTGCATGATATTATGCATTGAGTTATCCAACTTCTCACTCGCTACCCAAAATTACGTTGTAAATCTAACCCCCTGTATATATGTGTGTGTAATTCCATTTGGGGGATAACATTTTCTTTGTTATGTGGTGTGAGTGGCAAAACAGGGAGGTTAAAGGGAGAATGGGTAGGAAAGAGGGAACCGATTACATGCAAATGTGTGTGACCTCCTCCCTGGGGGACAGACAGCCAAAAGGTGGGTGAGGAGAGACGTCGGACAGGGCAAGATATGACAAAATACCCATTTATAAACTATCGAGGGCTCATGAGGGAGGGGAGAGCGGGGAGGGAGGGGAAAAATGAGGACCTAATGTCGGGGGTTTAAGTGGAGAGAAAATGTTTTGAGAAACGATGTACAAATTCTAAAAAAAAAAATTAAAAAATTTTTTTTCTTTGTTATGTTAATAATATCATATCAGAGTAACTTACAGTTTAGTCCAATCACTTTTGCCACATTAAATAACAGATCAAGATAAACAAGGAAGCACAAATGGAGGAAGATAGATATCATGCCTTGTAAAGATTTTCAAGTTACCAAAGTACAGAAGCTGAAGAAACAAGAACCTCTCCTGAAAGCCAACAGAAAGTTAGAAAGCCTTCCCCAGCACCAGCACCCTGAATTCAGACAGTCAAGCTTCTAAACTATGAGAAAATAAGTTTGCTTGTTCAGGCTACCCATGTGTGGAATTTTTATTACAAAGCACTAAAGAACAAAGACAGCTGATAAACTTAATGAAACAGATGATAGCTTTTTTTCTTTACAGAGGGAGCATGCTGAAACTTCAAAATGGTGAATGTTTAAACCTTAAAGTGGTGAGTTCATACATTTAATGTTTGACAGTGACTCAGATGAGTGACTCCTGGACCCTCCTTCTTAATCACTTTGCAGCGCTGCCTCTGGGTTTGAGGCCTAGTTGGGAATAGAACCTGGTGCTCATATGCACTAGTTTATAGTGCAGTTGAGTGGCTTTATTGAATGAAATATGATGTGAGAAATCAAACACTCTCATTAAGAAAGCCCATAAATATGAAATAATTGATTTGAAATATTGCTTTCTGTATGAAAGTTTGGTGTTTAAGGCTATTTGATTTTTTTAAAAATAGCCAAAGCATGGATTTGTTTTCACTTCTTTGGGGATTAGGTACTTGTTTGAGGAAATATATTACATAATATAAAATTCACGCTTGTAGCATTGTAGACTTCTCATAATCAGAACCCAAGCTTCTCAGCTCGTTTCACTAAACCTCCTAGGCTGGTCTGCTTATTACCTTAAGATGATGCGTTTTTTGTTTCTACCTGCCCTTGGGTTATATTCCTTAAATAGAAATCTCTCAACATTCTTTACCTATTTTTCTTTTTATGTTCTTTAGGGGCTTATCTAGTTACCCTTTTCTCCCAAAAGACTTCTCTGTAATATATCTAGTCACAAGAGTTATTCCTACTTTTGAACAATGCCAACAGTAATCATGCCACAGAATTTTATCATCTGCTGTCTAATCTGCTCCCCACTTATAGCAACATCATGTACAGTAGAATAAGATACTACTTACTTCTATGCCATCTACATGATCATTGTTAATCAAACCAATTTGATCTGCAGGAATTTCATTTGCTGAATTTTGCAAGTGTGGCATCAGTTCTTTCTTCATCTTAGTCTGACAGCTCCATTAAAACCTGTACAGTATTATAGCAAAACTCAAGTTTTCACTTAAAAAAATGGTAGCTACACATATGGTACATTATCTGAAATTCAACACCGTCCACCTGTATGGAAGACAACATTTTTACTAGTGAACTTCCAAAGCTTTCAATCATGCCATATATTTCACATCCCATCAGAGTCATATAGAGAGATGTTTTTATATTCCACTCTTGAGTGCCATTCTAACAAATGGATAGCAATCTTTAAGAAATATTATATGAGATATTGTCACAATTCAGTGCTTTATTGTTGAAAGACCATACAGACAAAAGAGATAAATGAGATTATTACATTATTATAATAAATCTCTTTTCTAATTTTATGTATAAGTTAGGAATCTTTAAAATAATACACCTTTTAAGTGTATGCTTGTAACTTATAAGATGAACACACAAATGAATTTAGCCCATATTTTCTATTTGTCTTTGCCAGTGGATATTTATATGGCTTAGTGTTCAGAATTGGAAACAGACTTCTATCTTTCATGCTCCCTGCCGACCTTAATAATTTTTGCCTACTCCCGATTTATGTCTCAATTTCCCACTCTTTTTCCATGAATAATAACAGATGTGTCCTTGGAGGAGACACATGAAATTTAATTTATGTTTTTGGAGGCCTTTGGGACATTTGTGTGGAAGAGTGTAAAATGCAAATAATCTTTTACATTCATTTGCATGCGTTGTAATTTTGGAGGCAGGGAATGTTTTCATCACATTACCTGAAAAGGTTCAAGAGATTTTTTTCCCCCCTCTTGAGCAGGTTGGTCCACTTGTGTCATGCTAATCAGATTTTCACTTTCTGGTCTTTTATGGTTGTTGTTTTTTAATTAACCATAGCTGAAATGTTAATTATCAACATTGGTAAACTGTGGGCAACTCAGAATACTGTCACCTGCTCAGGCAGCAAAGTGGAAAACCTCCAGCATTCCGAACCTTTTTACAGGCCCCATGAGTGACAGTTTCTAGCATTTTGGATAAATCCCAGGCTTGCTGTAAGAAATCACAGCTTGGGGCAAGGGGGCTGCTTTTAAGAAGCCCTGAAGACTCACCTCAACTAGTCAGGTAAGATCCTTCTTTGAGCACAGCCTGCCAATTAGTGCTCAGTATGGCTCACACCAACTGCTTTCTCTGAGCTAGAACTGAATGAGGCAATGCTTAGTAATTCGCTAAAGACAAAGAGGCCCAAGACTTATCTTCCTTTGTCATTAAGAACTTGGTTGATAATGAAGAACATTTCAATAATTACAAAAGATTCAGACAAGACATTTTTCTTTACATCCAGTTCCTTATATGAGAGTACATACAAATGAAAACATGTTATAATGAGAAAAGCAAAGAGAATTATAACTTAATAGACTTGGAGAAACATTTTGCTACTACTGAACTCTGCTACTGTAAATTGTCTTTTATGGAATTTCTGAGAAGTTAGCGATATGATATTAATCCCATATTTTAAAACTGGATTACCTTCTGACTTTTAAAAATGGGAGAAAGCAAAGTCTATCGAGTGGTATTCACTGTGTCTCTTTCTTTTCATGCGTACACATTTAATCTTGAAACCAGCTAATGTGATTTTACAGGTTGAGGAGTGGACTATATTAACTTTAGACACTTATATTTTATGTCTTTTTAAATACTTAAGTAGACTGAAAAATCTCTGAGAAAAATCACTAAATGGCCAAAAAACATTAAGAAAATTGTAAAAGATAGAGCAAGTAAATCAAACATATAAGACCGAAGTTAAATTCCATATCAAGGCAGATAATGAACTTAGTAGATAACAAAGAGGACAATGAAGGAGAGATGGAAATGAAAATAATCAAATTCATTTGACTTTAACAGGATAAGTATTGTAAGTCATGGTAATCATAAAGCATAGCAACCTTAAAGTATACAAATTGAGAAAAATATTAAATACTTCCAACATAAAGTATATACTTAAAACTGATGTGGAAAACTATATATCTTATTAATAAATATCAACTTTGGCTACTGTGGCATGTGTTACGCAAGTTAGGAAAGTTGTTGAAGGGTAAAACTTCACAGAACTTGGGTTTTATCCATGCCAGCCTCCTTGCCTACAGGTGGATAAGTGGAGAAACAGAGAGGCTGTCACTCATCTGTCACACAGCTGTTCCCCAGCAGGCCTGGAATGTGATTGCAGAGCTCAGGGCCCCCAGCCTACATTGCTTGTAGCGCACTTCACTTTCTTGCTCCTCACAGGCATCGCCACCTGTTTGCTGCCTACTCACCCTCTTCATCCCCAACTTATCTGTGTAATAATATGCAAACCTTTATTTTTTCTGGTATGCAGCTATATACAGGATCTGTTTATCCCAGAGTTTTAATATAGGAATATAGAGAAATACAAACATAGTAAAATATCAGAGGATACAAAAATATTTATATATCTCAAGACTTTTCTTATAGTAGTAATCTAGTGGTACATACAATGGAGCTACGTTTTTTAAATATCCTTTTTTATGCTTTATATAAGATTTTTGTACATTTCTAGAAATGGAACTCATAAGCTCTTTCTTGATTTTAAGTCTTCTGCTTATTTTCAATGTATCATTTCTAAAACTATTTTTAATTCTTGATCCACAGCCACTTTCTGCATCTTCAACTCAACCATGATTCATCATTAATTTGCTTTTGACCTTTGGAGTATTTGGAGGTGGGGAGGTGGGGGTGGGATTGTTTCTAGAAATGGGCATCTCTTAGATTACTGTTAAAGTCATCTAGCCTTCAGCTCATTAATGCTATAAAATTTAATTTCTCTTCTGTACGATTTCCAAGTAAATATTGGCATGTGAATGTTTTCCTTTACATATTAGTTTAGAGTCACTGAAATAAGAAAGCTGACCTCAAATCTGAAATGGTGTATTATTTCAAGTTTTACTAATGATGTTCTGAGATTATTAACATCAGTAAATTTTTGGCAAAAAATTCTCTAGTTTTAGAAATGCGATTCTATAATTCTCTTAGTTGTAGCCCAGTAATCAATAACTATGCTATGACATAGAGTTGGTTGTGAAAGACAAATGTGCTGAGTAACGTATAATTCCTTTATCCAATTTATTTGACAAGTTCAGGCCACACACATCAGATGTCACAAATTAGTGCCAGCTACTCATTGCTATCTCATCTATGCCAATTCATTGCAACCCTATAGGACAGGAGTGAACTGTTCCTTTGGGTTTCCAGACTGTAACTTGTTATGGGAGTGTAAAGCCCTATCTTTCTCCTGCACAGTGGCTGGTAAGTTTCGAACTGCTGACTTTGTGGAACACAGTCCAATGTGTAACCAAATGGGCAGCAAGGACCATTGTTCAAAATAACCAGCTACTCTATGGGAGATAGGGACTTTCTATTTCCATAAAGAGTTAGAGTCTCTGAAATCCCCAGTGGCAATTCTATCCTGTCCTATAGGGTTGCGATGAGTCAGAATTGATTTGATGGCAGTGTGATGTGAGCTTTTTTAAAATGCCACCTAGAGATTGCTTACATACAAGATTAGTAAAGTTATAACTAATTAATCAGTATAAATTAAAGATAGTTACTGCAACACAACTAGAATTAAATTAATGGCAGGCTACTCGCCAATATTTTTGTAAAACTATGACAACACTTTGACTTTGAAAGATTAACAATAATTCCTCTAGTCAATGTTTTGAACAGTTATGTGTATGCTGTTTGTTGTGTGCCACAAATAATGTTAAAAGAGAGGAAACAGAAGAAAAAA
The DNA here is from genome assembly GCF_000313985.2 of Echinops telfairi. NCBI lineage: Eukaryota > Metazoa > Chordata > Mammalia > Afrosoricida > Tenrecidae > Echinops > Echinops telfairi. The sequence continues at coordinate 1,174,708 of NW_022103913.1, read as the reverse complement.
TTCTTGTTGATTACAAGCCACATGCATGCTTGTTTAGGATGATGATTACATGTGCATTTTTAATTATATCTAGACAAACTTTTGATTTTCAAATTGAATTACTTGTTCAATAGGCTTTCTTTCTTGAAAGTTTCTCTAGAAAACCCTTTGGCTCTCTGACCTAATTTGGTTCATGACTTTGTAATCATGCTTAATCACTGTTCAAGTAAATTCTTGAATACTATTTGTATTTTACTATTGGGTTAGGCATTTTTTAGAAACAGTTTTATTGGTATATAATTCACAAATCATACAACTCAATATTTCAGTTATGTCAAGAAAGGTTTACAATAATAACTACAATCAATTTTAGAACATTTTCTTCATTCTCGTACTCATCATTATTTGCTAGCCAGATCCCTACAAACTTCCCTGCAATATCTGCACGAATCATTAATTAATCCAGTGACTGTCTCTATGCATTTAACTATCCTGGATTTAATATACAAAAAAAATCTTTTTTTTTAAAACCCCAAAACTACCAACAATAACAAAATAAAACAGATAAAACCACAATTGAAAAGAAAGCAGAAAATACTGAAAACTAGAACAAAGTTAGAATGGATCAAAAAGGATATCCAATGACATGGTGCCACATTTGAACCCAAGTGCAGCTGCAGCAATCCACCTTCACTGTGTTCTGCAGTGACAGCAAGGCCATTCACATCCCAGAGCTACGGTCAGAGGGGATTAACCAGAGGCTTACAGAATGGTAGTTCAATGGATTATTCTGTCATATGTCTTTGTATAATATTGTATTTCCTCATCATTTCTTCCTTAACTTAAAAATTATTAACTAGGAGTTAAAGCATATACAATTCCATTGCATACTTCAATCATGTCAAGCAGTATTGTATAACTGCTACCCCAGTTTCCAAACATTATTTTCCTTCCTGGACTTCTTGTCATTCTCTCCCTTTTTGCCCCCATCACCACTATGCCCCCCACCCAAACCCTTATCCTATTTCCTGTCCCTAAAATTTCATCAATTCTGGGTTTCATATAGCGAAAAACAGAAAAGCATATAGCACAACTTCAAGACATTGACCCCGATGACTAACACCTCTGAGATAAACCCTAATATGAACAAACAAAAAACAAAACAAAATTTCAGGAAATGTTGAAAACCAGGGCAAGTCCAGTGTGTATTAGAAGGGAGTCCAGCTGACAATGTTTTAACTGTTTAAGTCAGGTTTATCCCCTTGATCCTCTATACGCATCTCTCAATGCACAATGTTTAGTAACTGCTTTCTTCCTATCCCTCAATTATTTATAGATGGAGCTCACTAAAGGCTTATTTCCTAGGTAGTTCCCATAAATGCATCGTGGGGTCCCACTGTCATATCTATAGCCTTCTACAAACTGGATTCTCACAATTTAAGCTCTGATACTATTCTCTCCTTCAACTTCAGATTATATGATTTATAGTCCTTTGCTGTCTGATGTTGGATGGCCACATGTTTGGAAACAAGCTTTTAAGACCCCAGGTGCTATTTTATCTGCGCCCGCACCATCTAATTTCTTCATCACACTTTGCTATAGCACCTGTATCTCATTAAGAACCCAGACTCTATTTTATCTGATGGACAGGCACTATATGATTTCTTCATCATATTTTGCTATAGTACCCATATTGTTCCCTTCCAGAGAGCAAGTATCGAGCAGGGCCATGTTGTAAGAACTAATTGTTTGTACATTGGAGTTAGGATTTAGTGTGTGTAGCCTCAAACCCATTTCTGGATCTATAGGGTTTTTGTTTGTTTCTTTCTTATCTACATTTGTCTCCCTTTCAAAACCTCCTTGTTAATTTATGGTAGAGAATCTTATCTATCATCCCGTGGGGCATAACAAGCTTCCATTAATATTGTCTTTTATTAGCCCCTGGTACTAATTTTTTAAAGCCCTGTTAAAAGAAGGCATTGGGCCAATGTAGGCTAGCTCCACATCACAGTACCTGAATTATTCCTCGGTACAGAATCAATCCTTTCATAGCTGGACGTTATTTATGCAAACAATAAGGGCTAATTGTGAGGGAACTTTACTGTAATAATCACTAAAATACCTGTCACAGATTTGCTGGAATAATACTTCCTCAAAAACCATGTATTCCTACCTAAGTCCTCACCTCAAGTTACAAGTGTGTCTAAGATAGAGTGCAGTTTACCCAATGGAGTTTCCACATCAGATCTCCTTGTTGAAAAGACTCTGTAGCATGCCATTCATCTTGAGGATCCAGGATTCGGTGTCTTAGCATTCCATGGCACTGGCCTGGGTCCCCAGGATGCACCCAGAAGCCTGGGTCAATGGCCCGCAGCATTTTTGTTATTACATTTTGTTTTGGATTGCTCTTCTGTTTTGTGCAGAAAGCATGTTGACGCAAAGAATTTTGGAGGACCTTATTAATTTTACAGTTCCTTTGTTTATCTATTCCTGTGATTGACTACTGAGTTGGGTATAGAACTTAAGGCATAAAGTCACTTTGTTTCAAAACCTTGAATTGTTTAATTATTTTGTATCAAGTGATATTGTAAAATAACACTTATCACTATATTTTAAACCTGATTTGAATATTATGTATCTATTTCTCCCTTCTTTGGAAGTTAACTCTGAAAGTTCTTTGCAAATTTTATTATATGAAAATTGACAAGAATATGTTCAATATGTCTTATTTATTCGTTTCATTGTACTCCAAATATTTTTCACACATTACTCTTATTTTTATATCCAATTATACAAAACCTCAGGGGAATATATGCTTCTGTCACCAAGATTTCCCATAACATTATCTTCTGACTATTCTGAATTTCAGTGTTTTGCTTTTAATAGACGTGTAAATATGAAACCATTTGCTTTTTAACACCACATACTTATCAAATTTACTTATCATTTATATCTTCTCCTTGCATCTGTGTCATAGGTTTGTTTCCACATTTGCAAGTGTATGTTCAAAAAGTATTACTACTACAGTTACAGTTTATACAGGCACAGCTTTATATATTGAAATACAGCTAAACGTGCCTTTGCAATGAGTAAATGGCTGCTGGTAAGTTCTCTTAGTAATACACTTGTCTTGGTCTCATTAAGATGCATTCAATAAAAGGAATACTCGTGGTAAAATGACATTTCTTAAAATGGCTCCTCTATCCATGTCTCGGTAACTCCCAACCAATTATTAGGTGAGATTATGCAAATAAGGATATGTAATTAGTAGATAAAATTGTTCCCTTTTAGTTACCACCCCACTGGCTATAAGAATGGGCCCTTTTAATGGGAAGAAGAGAGAAACCCTAAGACTTTCTCTTAGAAGAAAAGCATTTTTAAGATCTCTATTTGCTGTGGTAAAAGCCAAGACCAGAGAAACCAGAATCTGTAGAATGGAGATTATGCCGAGGCTGAGACAAGGAAACCATGTGACAGAGCAGAGGAGCAGCACTGAGACTAAGAGGGTGTGAGGAAGAGAGACAGAAGGCTTCCTGATCCATGAAGGCAGAGGCACAGGGACCATGAGACGGAGAGGCTGACGACTAGAAAGACTTGATTGCTGACTGGGGAGATGTTTTGCTGTGGACCAATGACTACTTATTGATCCTAGCTTGTGGTAACTTGTTGACTTCCCTAATATACCCCAGCACAATTTATCTGTCATTTTGGCACACTATGGTGGCTTGTATGTTGCTGGGATGCTGAACGCTATATGTGTTCATCTGGGTGAACTAGAGAAACAAATTCATAGGTGCATATGTGTATAAGAAAGAGTTTTATATAAAAGAGCAATTATATATTGAGAAAACATCCCAGCACAGTACAGATCAAGTCCAAGAGTTTGATATTAGCCCATATGTCTGATACTAGTCCATAAATTCTTCTTTAGACTCACACAGCATATGCAATGATGCTGCATTCAGGAAGATTACAGGCCTGTGAGTAGAAGGTCTTGTGAGTCCAGTGGTGGTGGAAGTATCTCAGCACTGGTGTGGGTCTCCACGTGGGTCCTCCAGTTCCAGGGTTCTGGCTCCATCAGCAAGCTCCATGTGGCTTGTCAATAGGAATGCTTCCAGTGAGCTACTTAACTCCATAGCACTTCCAAATGAGATCATCAAGCAGAGACCTGGTTGACAGATTAAACACCACTCCTTCGATCTTAAAAGTCTCAAGTGGACACCAGATTATGTAAATACCACACTATATCATTGGTAATTTCAAATAACAGCAGGATCACGCAAAGTGAACAGTTTTCAGCAGAATTTTCAGGAAAAATTTCACTCACCCTTACTGCCATTGAGTCATTTGGATTCATAGTCATGATACAGGACATGGTAAAACTGCCACTGTGGTGACAGTGATACTTACTTACGTGGTTAGAAAGCCTTATCTTTCCCCTGTGGGGTGGTAGGTGGTTTTGAACTGCTGACCTTGTAATAAGTAGCACAAGACATTATCACTACCCCACCAGAACTCTCACAGACAAAGAATAGACTATGATGAAGAAAAAAGCTGTCCACGTCAGAGAATTTAGCCACTGAAAACTTTATGATTAGCAATAGAACACTTTCAGAAACTGTAATCCTTATGAACAACAGCAGAACATTGTCAGAAATAGTGCCAGAATACGAGCCCCTCAAGTTGGAAGGCTCAAAAGATGATTTAGGAAGAGCCCTTGGAGTAAAGCCCTTGGGAGTAAAGCCTTCAGGGCCTTCATTTACTCACAAGGCATGGCTGAAAATGAAGGAAACAACTGCATACATCTATTAATAAGTGATACTTGCATGAGTCTAAAATATTGGAAGTTGTCAAAAATGAAACAACACATAAAGATAAACATTCTAGGTGTTAGAGAGCTGAAATAAACTGTACGATCCTTCTGTCCAGCCTGTCTCAGTCTGGTTGTTCTGCTGAAATTTTTCTCCATTGGTGTCTCTGCTAGTTTTTGAAAAACCAGTGCTACAGCTTTCAGCATAACAGCAGCATGTAAGCACCACAGTATGGCAAAGTGACAGAGAAGTGATGCTTATAAAATATAACCATATGTCATTTTTTATATATAGAAAAAGAACAGTGTAGTTGTAGGTGTTGTCAAGTCAGTTACAACTCACAGTGACCCTATGCACAACAAAATGAAACACTGCTTATCCTGCCGCATTCTCACCATCATTGCTGCTGGAGCTCATTTCTGTGCTCACTGTGTTAGTCCATAGCCTTGAGGGTCTTTCTCTTTTTTGCAGACCTTCCTTTTGCATAACTTCCTGTGATGCCCTTTTGCATGGACCAGTCTCCCCTGTAACATTACCAAAGTGTAAATTGTTCATCCCTAGTTTGAAATCTTTTCTAGTTACTTCTAATGCATGCCTTATTTCTGGCCATGTGCCTATCTACCTTTAGACTGCTTTGTAGACTACTATCAATACACCTCGTAATCTTAAGTAATGGCCAAACTCAGGATAGTCTAAGAGATTTTGCCAAACACATTTGGCAGATTTCTTGTTTATTATAAAAGACTATTGTTTGGATTCTGGACAATACCTTCCTGGTGAATATCTTCTGACAAAGGATCTCCATTGGAAACCACTAATATACTCTAGTTTTAAATGACAGTCTTGATATCTGATTCTTCATGAAATTCAAAATAAAAATCAGTATCAAATACACCTATATTCTAACATGATCGAATATTTCTCCTTTTTCATCTAATATGTAGGTCAATGCTTTTTGTTTTGTTTTTCAATTGTGTTACATATTGTTGCCTTCTTTTCTTACATTAAAAAACAAAACAAAACCCATTGCTCCTTCCCAGATCTGCATTTTAATCGAAGGCATGGCTGGTATTCCATCACTTGTCTTGAATGCCTCACATACTTTCTCACAGGCATTTGATGGCAAGAGTGCTCAAATGATGAAAACAACCAGACTTCAGGGAGAAAAGCCTGAGAACTGAGAACATTATTAATGCCTTCTTTCGACGGTGCTACTTTTGATGACAGATTGAACATTCCTGGCAAAACCCTCTGTTAGACTCACTTTGATTAAACAAGAACATTCTTAGAGTGAAATGTTTTTATATCCCTTAGAGACAGAAAAACTGCTTTTTAATCTGCAAACTTGAATAGAAAAGGAAAACAAGGAGCATGGTACTTGTTATTTGGGGCAATAAAGACACATATTTGAGAGGGTGGTTTTCTTGCTCTCACAGTCACTTGAAACTTAAAGGAATCTAAATCCTTTTTGTATTAAAAGCTACAACCCATGCAGGTTTCTTCACTGCCATAGGAAACCTGCTTTCAAGGCAAAGACCCTTCTACTCTCTGTAATTTAGCAATCAGCACTGCTACTGAATTGAATTAGGACAGCTCTGCTAATCAGAGCCAGACTTATGACAAGTGCTTTTTCATTTCAGTTACTCAGCAGAACTGCTATATCATATTGATGATGTCAAGGACATAAGTTGCAGTCGTTAAAAAATAGTTAAGATCCTTTACATACCTGAAAACTCACTCTCAGAGGGAAAAGATTGCTTTAAGAGAGAGTTGTGTGGGAATTTGGAAGTGTCAAAATGAATGCAAGATAGCTTAAATACAGGAAATCTGCCTTGCTCTATGTACTATCCACCCTTAGTGCAGAATGGCATTCCTAAAGTGCAGGATGCTTTTGGTAATGAGATTTTAAAATTAACTATTGAGTGTGTTTACAGCCTTTTAATAGTGTCAGTGGATGACAAAGGCGAATTAGGAGGGAATGGGCCAAGTTTTGGATCCCAGGGGACTCAGGGGCTAGACTATTACCCTTTGACTTTCCCATTTATTTTCCTGCACATGAATCCCCTTTTGATCTTGAATGAGACATATCTGAAATATACTGGGGAGAAAAAGATGAGAATTGGGTAGCTGAACACTAATTTGGCTTCTTACATTTATAACCTCTAGCTTTTTGGCTATTGCAATTAACATTCAATTGCAATACTCTCTTCCTTGAATTGGTGCTGTCCATGCAGCAGCATTAAGAACGCGCTCCCTAATTTTTCAGCATCAGAGCTACAGAGATAGAGTCAGATAATTACGTGATGTTTTTACCCTGTGATACACTACCCAGTTTTTGTATTAACTGGACACCTACTTTCATATACATATTTATCATTATATGTGAATGTAGACTTGGGGTGTGATAAAAATTTAATGGATTCAAAGCTATTAAATTCACCTCATGCATTTTCATGGACAAGAATTTAAATAAAATATTTTTTAAAAGATGTTCACAAGCTAGAAGTGATTTGAAATCACATTAATGAAAAGCAGTAAATTGTAGATGTTTAGGTGATGAGTTTAGCACAATGAAATAAATGCTTGATGTTTACTATAAAAATTCAAGGTGCCTTTGAAGTTAACGTTCCTTTTATTTCTTTTATTGTGCATGTGTCAAGTTTTGCTGCTTATAATTAAAATGGTTTTTTAAATTTCTGTAAAGAACAAGATTAATATTTTGTGTTCTTTGCTTAGAATTTTGTTAATAAAATAATTGATTTGTATAAACCTCCTCATTGTATACATCAAATAATTCCCATGGCACACACTGAAAATAAATTTTTTTTGTTTCTATTGTTCTTTTTTTTTTCTGATTTTTTTATTTTTTTTTTATTATTATTTTTTTAAACATTTTATTAGGGGCTCATACAACTGTTATCCCAATCCATACACACATCAATTGTGTAAAGCGTATTTGTACATCATTTCTCAAAACATTTTCTCTCCATTTAAACCCCCGACATTAGGTCCTCATTTTTCCCCTCCCTCCCCGCTCCCCCCTCCCACATGAGCCCTTGATAGTTTATAAATGGGTATTTTGTCATATCTTGCCCTGTCCGACTTCTCCCTTCATCCACTTTTCGGTTGTCTGTCCCCCAGGGAGGAGGTCACACACAGTTCCATGTAATCGGTTCCCTCTTTCCTACCCATTCTCCCTTTACCCTCCCTGTTTTGCCACACACACCACTGGTCCTATAGGGCTCATCCATCCTGGATTCCCTGTATTTTCAGTTCCTATCTGTACCAGTGTACCTCCTCTGGTCTAGCCAGTCTTGCAAGATAGAATTCGAGTCATGGTAGTGGGAGCGGGGAGGAAACCTTTAGGAACTAGAGGAAGGTTGTATTTCTCATCATTGTTACATCGCACCCTGACTGGCTCATCTCCTCCCCGAGACCCCTCTGCAAGGGGATCTCCAGTGGCCTACTAATGGGCTTTGGATCTCCACTCCACACTCCCCCCATCATTCACTATGGTAAGATTTTTTGTTCTGATGATGCCTTACACCTGATCCCTTCGACACCTCGTGGTTGCATAGGCTGGTGTGCTTTTTCCATGTGGTCTTTGTTGCTTCTGAGCTTGATGGCCGCTTGATTACCTTCAATCCTTTAAGACCCCAGACGCTATACTTTTTGATAGCCGGGCACCATCAGCTTTCTTCGCCACATTTGCTTATGCACCCATTTGTCTTCAGTGATCCGTTCGACACCCCGTGATCACACAGGTTGATATGTTGTTCCATGTGGGCTTTGTTGCTTCTGAGTTAGATGGCCGCTTGTTTACCTTCAAGCTTTTAAGACCCCAGACGCTATATCTTTTGATAGCCGGGCACCATCAGCTTTCTTCACCACATTTGCTTATTCACCTGCTTTGTCTTCAGCGGTTGTGTCGGGAAGGTGAGCATCATAGAATGCCAATTTAATAGAAGAAAGTATTCTTGTGTTGAGGGAGTACTTGAGTGGAGGCCCAATGTCCTTCTGCTACCTTAATACTAAATCTATAAATGTAGGCTCATAGATCTATTTCCCCATCCTCATATAATATATTTGTATATGTACATGTCTTTATCTAGAGCTCTATAAATACCCTTTGCCTCCCAGTCTATTGTTCTTAAACACTAGGTTACATTATTATTAATATTATTACTTATCTCATTATATCAATCACTTCTAATATTGTACCCATTTCTTAAATAGCTATACATGTGTGTGTGTGTGTGTGTATCTATATCTATATATAAAACACAATCTCAATTGCAATAGACAATCTGAAATGGATGTTAGATAATCCAAAGAGCATCTGGCTAAATAAATCTTAAGCTAGATGTGTGGCCAAAAGCAGATAGGCCATTAAGCACAGTGTACAGAATTAATTGTGCTTGCTTACTAATCTGCAGCAAACTATTTTACCTGGGTCTCACGAGGACAAAGACACTTGCTTATTGGTTATCTTTTCCTGTTGGTTGTTGCCAATTTACTTGAGAAATAAAGTAATATTCCAAGTTTTTTGAAAACTGAAAAAAAATCTATTGAAAGTAGGTGGAACAAGGAGTATTTTGCGGCAATGAAATTATTCTGTGTGGTACTGCAGTAGTGAATATATGGCATTGTACATGTCTTAGGATTCCTAGAACTATATAATACGAAGAAAGAACACTAAATTATGGACTTTTGCTATTAATAAGGTATTAATACTGGCTTATCAATTGCAAGAAATGTACCATAGTAACATACTAACAGAATTTTATAATAAGGGAGAAACTGGGATGGTGGTGGTGGCTCAGGCTGTGTGTGAAGGAGAGAGACAGGGAGCAGTTATATGAAAACTTTGGGCTTTGTGAATTTTTTATAAACTTAAAAATATTATTAAAAATGCATTTTACTGATTTATTTCAGTAATCCCATGATGTCAGGATTGAAGTGTTATTTCCAAGAGAAGAAATAATAATAATATATGTGTACTAGCATTCTGGAATTAGCAAAACCTAGGAAGGGTTTCAGGAAAATTATTGGAAGGATCAATGTGTCCCACAATGCAGGGATGTTCATCTTGGGGCAGGGAGGAGAAAATGCCAAGGCTTTTGCCAGCTTGCTTGGTGAAGAGGAATGTCTTTGAATGGAATCTGCATGATATCTATAGAACATAAATTCACAATATTTTTTTGTTGTTTTGTGTGTAGTGGAGTTGATTCCCATTCACTCAGACCCTTTTCAGACAGAGTGGAACATCCTTTCAGTCTTTCCTAGGCTGAAATCTTTACTGGAGCAGGTCACTAGGCCATTTCTGCGGGGTTCTGACTGCTAATCTTTCCACCAAGAGCTGAGTGTTCAATGATTGTGCCACTAGGGCTTCATAAATAAGCCTAGAATACTGGAATTTTCCATTTTTAATTGAGAAGTTTATATTTCTCCATGAAAGATAAGAATTGAATGGAGAAAGGCAACAAGGACAGAGGAACAGGCAGCACAGATAGCTGAAGTGATGGAATTGGAGAGCTGTCACAGAACTGGAGGAGAGCCTCTGTGTGAACTTAGACTCTCTCTGGAGGAAAGAAGGCAGCAAGGGCTTTGGATTCTGGATGTTTCTATTGGGTCAAATTATTGACTCATCTGGATGATTTGTCTGCATATAATAGGAGAAAAAATGTTGAATTACAAGGAACTATATGTGACCTCCTCCCTGGGGGACAGACAATCGAAAAGTGGGTGAAGGGAGACATCAGACAGGGAAAGATATGACAAAATACCAATTCATAAACTATCAAGGGCTCATGAGGGAGGGGGGAGCGGGGAGGGAGGGGAAAAATGAGGACCTAATGTCGGGGGTTTAAGTGGAGAGAAAATGTTTTGAGAATGATGTACAAATGTGCTTTACATAATTGATGTGTGTATGGATTGCAATAACAGTTGTATGAGCCCCTAATAAAATGTTTTAAAAAAACGTTGAATTATATTCTTCTTTCAAAAATATCGCTAAACCTTTAAAAAAAGATTTGGGATTGTTAAAGGCTCACTTATTTTGGAACCTCCTCTTTGGTTAATGATGTATATTGTCACTTTTACTACATACAGGTTACAAATGTCCAATTTACATACAACCTACCTTTAAAAATTCATGAAGCCAATCATTTGTAATGATTTGTAATAACACAAAGGCATTGCTTTGTGACATGCACATAACATTACTTTTATCATAAAGTAATATTATCACTGTATTATTGTGTTAAATATGGCATCTGAAAGTGCTTATATAATGTTTCTTATTCATAGAAATGTACACTGTATACAACATAGTAAAGCAACCATTTGACTGACTATGATGGTTAGGAATTACATCAACCAGACACTTGTGGGGGTAACCAGCCCTTTACACTATCACAGGTCTGGTAAGCACAATTGTATGGTTTATATATATATATACATAAAGATTATAGTAAAGTCATAGAGAATAAGAGAAATAGAAGAGAAGGTAAAATAAAGGAGTCAGATACATTTCATGGTAATATGCTCACCTCCTGGACAGCCATTATCTCACCAGCCAGGTCCGCACACAACGTGGGCACAGGAGAGAGGAGAAGAGAAAGAGAGAGCAATTATTTCTAACCAAGGTTTATTTATCTTTTGGGGGTGTGGAAGCCCCCTGATTAAAGGTAAAGACATGCATCACAGGAAAGGGTTGTATTATAGGTAATACAGTAATGGGAGGGGGAGGATCTAAGGGTGTACATGCCACAGGAAGAGGAGGGATTAAGGGTACGCATGTGACAAGATGGGTGGATCCTAGATTCATGATGGTGGCCTAATCTTGATTGTCCTTGAGCTGGAGATGTGATTTATTTTGAGCCCTTCAAGGAAAGCAATCTACTGTTGCTAATAGTAGGGAATGAGCCTCACTTATGGTGGGACAGACAATAGGGTCTGCTTGCTCTGGATGGCTGGTGCCTTCAGGGAGATAACTTGACAATCATTTACCATTAGTAGCAAGCAGTGTCCTAGGTCTTACATATATTTGGGGGAGAGAAGATGGGGAGAAGTCTTTTTATATCGCACAGACACTCCTTGGTAAGGATAGGACTGGAGTCCAGCCTATCAATCCAGATTGCAGCCCAATAACACCTCCTTGTATGTGTGGCCTTTTATATAATAAATAGACCAGGCAGGGTCAAATATTCTCAAATATTCCGTGTTCCTACTTATTGGGATTTTGTGCCTGCAATCATAGGCTGTCCAATGTATGCCGCTGGCCCTGGGAGCCAACTTCAAAGCTTTTGATGCTCTGTCATTTTCCCACTGATTTAGGATCTACTCAACTCTGCACGCACCAGCCTGTGAGCTTCTTTTTTGCCACTCATCTTTCTGTGGCATTGGCTTACAGCTACATAAATCTTAAGAGGACTTTAGCTAACATCAGACCCATGGACTTGAGTTGGACTGGGTAGGGATGCTTTCTTGATATACAATTACTTACCAATTTAAAGTTCTGTCTTATACATATATCAATGTCAGTTGTTTCATTTCTTGAGACAACATAGCCTAATACCCAATTGTTTTCACTTAGTATACAAATTTAACTTAAAGATAGATTTGGAAATGAAATTTATTCATAATATGGAGACTATTTGTATTTCAATGTCTGCTTAGCTGTTACTAGAATGTCTATTCTCTTATTGCTGCTTTTTTGCCATGCTGTTTTTAAATTTTTATTTTCCTCTTCCAAGATTCGTTGAAAATGCTGGAAGGTTCATTCTTCCACATTACATTCTAAATAATATTATTCAGGATTTTTCTATGCTTTTATTTCCTTTAGACTTTAATTTTAATTTTAATATATTTATTTATTTTTCCCATCTAGGAGCACTGAATATCTTTTATTCAATTGGGTCTTATTTTATGTATTATATGGTTTCTTTTCTATTCACATATTTGACTCAAATTTGTCATTGTTGTTATTGAATTCATTCCCAATTCATTTCCAGAACAATTGTTGTTCTTGCAATTAGATTTTTCTTCATTCAGTAATTTGGCAAAAGTATCTATGGGAAATGCAACTTTAAGCAGTTTCTAAAGAGACTCAAGTACACATATGTTTGGGGCACCACCCCCCCACAAAAGTAGGCATTCTTTTCAGCAACATCAATGTGCCAAGCACTAAGATATTGTAAAACCAAAGGGCAACCTTTCACAAATACTTACTAAAGGTTTTTATGTACTTATTATGTGAACTCCACTGTTCCAGGGACTGGGATAGTTTAGTATACAAGCCCTGGTGGTGTAGTGGTTACATGTTGGGTTGTGATCTGCATGGTTGGCAGTTAGAAACCACCAG
>NW_022103913.1:1158652-1161310 GCF_000313985.2 Echinops telfairi | reverse complement strand
AGAAAATATTCAATCTTTGAGTTGTAATATTGAAAGATTCTGTGGGCAAAATATTGAATGATGCAGGATGCATTAAGAGCCACAGAACACCTTAAGTATAACTTTGAGACATTGTTATACAAGGAAGGCCAAATGAAGGGAAGCAGGACATTGTTAGTGCAAGAGGATGGGCCCCTAGTCAGAGGGCACTCAAGTGTGCCTGAGAAGGAGTTGACTTCTTGGAGTGTAGTTGACCAGGATGAAGTGAATTGGGTAAAGCCTGTGTGAGTGGAGTCTTTGGGATCTTCATTTGCTAATGGGGCATGACTCAAGGAAAGGAGAAAGAGCTGTAAGAATCTGCTAATGATTGGAACTTGGAATATATGAAATATGAACCTAGGAAAATGGATGTGGTCAAAAATAAAATGGGATGCATAAAGATTGATATCCTAGGCATTAGTATAATGCTGTTTGTAAGAGGGACATATCTATCTGTCTTCAAGGAAATCTAATCAATATAACTATTATTCAAATTTATGCATCAACCACAACAGCTAGTGATGAAGAAATTAAAGAATTCTACTAACAACTTCAGTTTGAAATTGATCAACCATATAATTAAGATGCACTTTTTGGTGATTAGAATGAAAAAAGTTGTTGCAAACCAGCAGGAAGGAACATTATGATAGTGGGAAGAAAGGTTGGAAAACTCAATATCAGCAGCTAAAATCAGACCGGGGCTGACTGTGAAACAGACCATCAATTGCTCATAGGAAAGTTCTGGATAAAGTTGAAGAAATTTGAAACAAGTTCATGAGAACCAAAAGGCAGCTCCAGTTTAATTCACCTGAATTTTCAAAACATTTCAAAAAACAGATTTGATGCATTGAACAATAATGATAGTGACACTGTGGGAGGACATCAAGATCATCATCCATGAAGAATGCAAGTTTTCATTAAAAAGACAGGAAAGAAAGAAAAGATCAAAGTGGATGTCAGAAGAGACTCTGAAACTTGCTCTTAATCATAGAATACCTAAGGTAAATTCAAGAAATTATGAAATCAAATAACTGAACAGAAAATATTCAACAACAGTTAGAAATGACAGAGGAAAATACTATAATAAAAAGTGATAAGTCCTGGAATTAGAAAAGGGTAAAACATGTTTGGGATATCTTAAACTAAAAGGACTCAAGAAAATATTCAAGTTTTGAGCTGTAAAATTGAAAGATTCTTTGGGCAAAATATTAAAAGTGTATCAAGAGAAGATGGAAAGAATACACAGAATGGAAAACATACACTGTACAAAAAGAACCAGTTCACAGTCCACCATTTCAGGGGGTAGCATATAAGCAAGAACCAATGGTACTGCACTGGATGTATTAGCCAAAAATAAAGCACTACTAGGAATTGATGGCACACCAACTGACATGTCTCCATGAGCTGATGAAGTACTCAGGTTTGGCATCAAGTTTGAAAGAAGGCTCATTAACAATCTGTGATATGCAGATGGCACAACCTTGCTTGTTGAAAGCGAGGTGCACTTGAGGCTCACTTGCTGATGTGTCAGAACTGTTATGCTTAGGAATTGACTGGCTTGCACCTAGCAATATAACAACAAGTAAGGTGGAAAAATGAGAGGATGATAAGATCTAGGATTTGCTGAAGATTCAAGTAGAGTATACTTTCTAATGAGAAGAAGAAAATCATGAGAAGTGATCAAAAGGGTAATGGTCAGACAGTCAAATCACATAGTTACAGATTTTAGTAATGACTTTAGCTTTTAGACAAGTGAGATGGAAAGCAATGAGAATAATTTGGAAAGGGATGACTTTAGCCTTAGGCTAATTCTCTTCATTATGGACTGAACATAGACTAAAGTGTAGTAGCAGGAAACTACACAAAAGATGGCAATGATGGTGATGAGAAATGATGGATTCTTCAGCCTTACTATCAAACATAGATCATTGTAATCCTGATTTTGCTGGATCAAATTTGACACTTGATCAGCTGACCTTCCTCTAGACCAACCTGAATTTGTTCTAGGTGCAAGAATGTCTTGAAAAAAAATTATCCCCCCCCCCACCTGGCTTTTTAAATATTGATGGTGGTGTTTTCTTTTTTACTCATTGTTTGTATTTTTATCTTTATATTAATGTTGTTTTATCCTTACCACTTTATTTTGTTTGTGTTCTTTATTGTTTCTGTTTGGTTTTCCAGTTTGGGAAGCACAGAAGGAGTGGATGCATAGAGATAATAAATGATGCAAAAGTTTGTAGGGGATGTAGGTTGGGGGTGCGGAAAATGGGGAGGATGAAGAGATTTCAGAGTAAACTCTGAAGGCAGAAGGGGCAAGGAGCACTTGAACTAAAAGTGATGACACAGCTCATTTTAAAGGCAGTTTAAACATGGAGGGTTGGGAGAGTGGCAGAGATAGAGAAAATGTCCTAAAATTGCTTGTGGTAGTAATTGCCCAATTCTTCTTACTATGATTGAACAATTGAATTTTATAATATGTGGATTATGTGCCAATAAACTTTAAAAATAAAAATAAACAATAGACTCTGGAGGTATTTCGAAAGTAGAACAGGAAAGTTTTTTTTTTTTAATTAATCAATTTATTGGGGCTCATACAATTCATCACAATACATAGATCAATTGTGTAAAGCACATCTATAC